>NC_056734.1:311604498-311904498 GCF_019279795.1 Protopterus annectens
ATAATAATAATAATAATAACAACAAAAAAAATGGATAGTTTTAAATGTTGGTGTATCACCACATTCAACTCCGAGAGTAAATATATTAAGTCCAAACAAACAGCTGTTCTAGCAGGACAGAAAGCACTCACAAAAAGATAAAATAAAAATGTGTTTAATGAAGCGCTTTTTGTTTTGCACTGTGGCAAAACTTCTTCAGACAAACACAACAATGCTAAAAGTCATTAAGTACAAAAAACTATATCATGTGACCAATTAGCACAGAATAAAAACAGGAAATCTAAAAGGTTCCTATACGTTTATAAATGTTAATGAACCATAATAAACAATTTAAATCGCTTCAAAGCGCTTCATTAAACAAATTTTTCTTTTATCTTTTTGTGAGTGCTATCTGTTCTGCGTGGACAGCTGTTTGTCTGGACTTAGTTTGGACAGCTTTTCATTTGGTTTGTATTCAGTAAATATATTGACAATATTAAAGAAGAATTGGTCAGTCCTTAAGGAAGATATTGACATCCATGATCAGTTCGAGGATGGCCCTTGTGTAATACATAAGAGAAGATTGACCTTAAAGGCTATTTTAGAGACACTAGGTTATAAATCTAACCCTTGTGTAGTTTGTAGGATGTTTTGTTGTAGACATTGTAATTATTGTAAATATATATCACTTGGGGAATATGTAATTATTAGGGGACATAGATTTTACTGTAAGGACAGATATGATTGTTCAACAAAGGGGGTTGTTTATGTTGCACTATGTCAAGTTTGTATAGCTTTTTATATAGGAAAAATGGAACGCCCCCTTAAAAAACATGAAATTAAAATGGTGAAGTTAATAATGCGCTCACTAAACATATTATTCCCTTTGACAAACATTGGTTTAAATTTGTAGCACTAGAAAAGGTGGAATAAAGTGAGAGGGAGGTCCTTGGTCAGTACTTCTAGAAAAGAAGGAACTCTATTGGCAGTTGCATCTTAATGCAACTAATTTCCCAGGCTTGAATGAGCACATTGCCATTACTAGTGTGTTATGGTTGAAAGCATTAGAAAAATGATGTATATGGTTCTATGATTTTTCTTATCTTAAGGAAATATTTTGTAAAGCTTTTTGATATTTAATGTTTGTGTTATTGTTATTTATTAATGAATAAAAAACTTTTGAAGGTGTTTTAAAAAAGGGGGGCTGCTGGAGCTCGATGGATTTCATCAGTTGATCAGTTAAGTTGTACTTCATCATTTGGGGTATTTAAATGTTGGTTGTATTTTAAGAAATTATCTGTTGAAGTCTTGTATTTGTTATTATGAAAGTGCTTATCTTTGTACTTTGAACACATTTTGGATGTACTTTGTTATTTTTTATTGTCGTTAAAGTACACTAGATATAGTTTGTCTACAAGGTGTCTGGGACATCCATGATCACCTTGATGCTCTACCATTCACAGCTTACACTTTATCAGGATGCCAAGACATAGTGCTGTCACAAAGATTGTGGCTGTATCTCTGCAGATGTGTAAAGAGTACATCTCATAATGACCATGATACCTCAATCTTTAAGATACCTACCCCCCCACACACACACACACACACTTCCAATGGACTTCCTGTTATCTGGACATACTAGCCATGAGAACACATACTTTATAAGAACTCATCTCTCATGCTCACTCACTTCCTCCACTTAAGATGTGCCCTTCTGTAACCTCACCACTAGTCTGTGCAAATGATAATGACTGTGCGTTTTCACAGTCTTTGACTTAGGGTTGCCTACATCTTATACACTGAGAGGCCAGCCAATGTATCGGCAGACAAAGGTCTTTTTTTCCCTTTGGATATGTAATCATTTTTAATTTTAGTATGATTATATTCTGTAGTAGAATTATTAGTAGCAAACATACTTGTAGTAGCCATAGTAGTAGTAGTAGTAGTGCTAGCGGTTGTAGTACCAGTTGTATTAGTAGCAGTAGCAGTTGTAGTAGGAGTAGTAATAGCAGTAGTGGCAGTAGTAGTAGAAGAAACAGTAGCAGTAGCAGCAGTAGTATCTATTTATTTAACATTTGTTTAATGGGAAAGTCGGGCTGGGAGAGAGCCCATTTTCAGAAGAGGCTCAGGGTGAAATGCTCCAGATGCATGTCTTTAGAATGTGGGAGGAAACCGGAGCACCCGGAGGAAACCCATGTGAATGCAGGGAGAACATGAAGACTCTGCACAATAGGTACACTAGCTGAGAATTGAACTGGAGAACCTCTTGCTGTGAGGTCACAATGCTAACCACTTCACCACTGCACCGCCCAGCAGATAGTAGAAGTAGTAGTAGCAATAGTAGCAATAGTAGAAGATGCAGTGGCAGTAGCAGTAGTAATAGTAGCAGCAGTAGTAGCAGTAATAGAAGGATTAGTAGTTGTAGCAGTAGTAGCAGTAATAGAAGGAGTAGTAGTAGTAGCAGTAGCAGTAGTAGCAGTAGTAGCAGTAGCAGCAGTAATAGAAGGAGTAGCAGTAGCAGTAGTAGCAGTAGTAGCAGTAGCAGCAGTAATAGAAGGAGTAGTAGTAGTAGTAGTAGCAGTAGCAGTAGTAGCAGTAGTAGCAGTAGCAGCAGTAATAGAAGGAGTAGTAGTAGCAGTAGCAGTAGTAGTAGCAGGAGCAGTAGTAGTAGTAGCAGAAGTAGCAGTGGTAGTAGTAATATTTATGTAGGATAGCTTGCAGAACCACTTGAGCAGGTAATGCAGAGAGTCCTCTGCCCTGCCCACTGAGGGACTTTACAACATGGACTGATTATGTGTGATGCATAGAGTGGCTAAAAAATGCATAGGAAAGCACAGTTTATTTTGTTTGAATGCAATCACTGTTAGTGTCTGTATTTGCTGGATATATCAGTAAGTGTTATGATATTCTTGTGTAGGCGTCATCATTTTTAATGTCTGCTTACTCTATTTTACATATTGTAATATTTGTCATAACACCTATGTTACCTTTGCTACTGCTACTGAGAACATCCTTACCTGAAGTTGACCATGTCTGAGGCTGTCTGATGCTTTCATTAGCCTACTAGTGCACAAGTAAGTGATGTCTGGTTTATTTGTATGCATCGGTGTTACAGTTTGCATCTGATGAGTTTTTATGTTAATCAAGTGGTCCATGTAAGTGTAATTCATTGCCTCTTAACCAAGGCCATGGCATTTTGTACCTGCCTCATCAGCCCTGATCATTCCCTGCTGCTGGCTCCTCATCTGACCCCTCATCTGTATCAGCTGCCACTGTCTGTGAAACTAAGAAATGTGGCCCCTGTGATATGGCACTCTGTGGCAATTGTTTTTTAAGTATAATGTTATTGTAAAATGGCACAGACAATCAGCATTTTGGCAGAGGTGGCAGAGTCATATTGTAGTGCATTTCCACATTTCCATCTCTATCCAAACAGAGGAACTATGACTTAAGCAGACAAAATACAAGCTATATGATATTTCTAGTCTATGTGTACAGTGTTGTGACTTTACTCATTGGAATTTATGGGTTTTTCTTAGGAGTCATAAGCTTAGGCTCTAAGGCATATCCAGCATTCTTCACTTGATGTCCTTGTGGGAAGTCACCCCTTGTAAACCTTTGGTAGAGGTCTCAGGTGTGCCGAAAGTGGGAGTAGTGGAAACTACCTGGGTGGCCTGCACATGCATCGTTGATGATACCTTGAGCAAAGCAGACTATCTGGCAGTTGATGGACTGATAACCTTTTCTATTCATGTCCCTCCTTCCCAGCTTACTTGGTGGGACCTTATTTCAGTGATGTTCATTTTGTCTGAAATGCAACTGACAACATAAAAAAAGTTTTTATTTGGAGGTGAAGTATACAAATTCTCCAGAAAACAAAAAATACTTTGTGAATTTTGAGTGTGAATACATTACTGTAGAAGCCAATTTATAGTGAGAACTCCACACAACTGTGTACAAGCAAAACTGACGTTCACTCTGTCAACTCATGCTTTAAATTAGTACAATTGTAATTAATTAATGTTATTTACCTTCATAATATTACATTTAGACTGAGATTAGAATAAGTTCTAAAGTAGGGCTGGCAGTTACTGCTCATCTAAATGATGCATACTAAACTGTAATATTTCTTTGTTTCATATGGTGGGCCTGCATACTTATGATCTGGTGATTAAGTTGCGTATTCCTTACTTTGGAGTTGCATTCTGTGAAGTTTGTAATATCTTACCCGTATAAACTAATAAGTAAAGGTATTCATATAATGACATGCTTTGCTGTTACCTTGTAAAACTTTGAAAAATGTAATAGTTTCCTATCACTCTGCCAGCTCATTTTATAGCAGAGGAAGAAGCTGATGGATTATTTCAACTACCCACTTATTGAATTATAAGAAAATAATAAATACATGGATAAATGTGACAGAATATGGCTGTGCATTTCAAGTTAATAGTTTCTCATAACAAATGTTTTGTCTTAGATAAGTCGGGGTGTGGTTACAATAGTTTTTCTACAACATAAATTGTCCCATAGCATTGAATGTGCCTGTAATTTTAAATTTTCAGCATAGATGCTGGCATTCATTCATTTTCTACTGAGTTTATTTCCTTTGCTACTCTCATCTCAAGTCAGAGTTTATTTTAAAGATAAGGTCCAGTGGACAGATTGACTCCAAATGTATTTATCCACATAAAACTGTAATGCCAGCTAAAGCTGATTCATTGCTGACTAGGTAGCCAAGTATACAGAAAGGCAAAACCCGTTTTGAAGTTTGGTAACTTCTGAGTTAGTTAATTAGTGATGTGTGAGGTACTTTCAGAGAAAGAGAACTGTTGTAAGCTTGCAGACAGTAAGCTTGGTTCATGGAACTGAGAAATTTAAGTACAGTTACAGAGAAATGCATACCAAGCATTGATATAACTTTGAAAAATTCTCTTTTCACTGAGATATAGCAATTTCATAATTAGTCTCTCTCTCTCTCTCTCTCTCTCTATATATATATATATATATATATATATATATATATATATATATATATATATATATATACACACACACACACACACACACACACACACACATATATATATATATATATATATATATATATATATATATATATATTTTTTTTTTTCACTAATGTAAAGTGATCTCAGTGTTCGAAGACCTCAGTTAGGCCTCCACATCTACTTGGACACCACCTTTCTCTACAGGTAGATCACATAGACATCAAATTGTGTCCACCATCACTCAAACAGCAGGAGACCAGGCACCTGTCACACCACTGAGAGCTGATACTAAACAAAACCTGTACCTGTGAGCAACAGCCTACTGGGATTATTTGTTATTCTGCATTAGCCCAATAGTATAAAACCAAGTCATCTGTCACTTAAACAGCAATAGCTTGTTTGTACATAACACCACTAAGGGTTGTGCCTATGCAAAATAAGTGCCTCTGTGCCTTTGAGTAGCACTATACTCTAATTACCTGCTAGTGTGCAATAGCCTGTGGACATCAGATTGTGTCCGCTGTATCACTCAAACATCAGTTTTTCTGCTGCATGTCATACCACTGAGACCTAGCTCTCCTCAAAAGGTATATCGGAGAACATCAGTCACCTGGGAATACCTTTTATTGTGTGACGTAAGAAGTTTATCCTGAAGAGTTTACACGTATAGTAACTTAATGTAAGTCATATATTTCCTCCTCTGAGCTGAACAGTGGTCATGACATCCCCCAAGGGACTAGTCTTCACACTCTAAGGACCACTGACAAACCTGGCCACTGTCTATTCACATAACCATTACATTACATTACAATGTTTAAACCAGTTATTTCTTGAACCTAGCTCCTCGATCTCAGTTTTCATTTACTGAAAGGAAACCTGTTTTCCTCTGTATTTCCATCTAATTGCTCAGCACCGGATAGCAATTGATTGCTCTCAGAAATAAAGGGCCTCCCAGGTCAGTTAAGCCCCACTAGGCTCAGCTTTCCTACACTCTGCATCACGTTGCTTCCCTACCCTATCTCAAATTCCCAAACACACAACCTTAATCCAGCATTATAATATCTTTCTCCACTTATTACTGGTGACACCCGATACAGCCCCCACACTACTTTACTAGTATCATAGAAGGACTCTTCTTTCTATTTCACCTGTTCCCAACTTCCGTCTAGTATTTAGCATCATTCAAAACAATATTTTTCTTCCCTCACATACATTTCTGGACTCTATCCCCTCCTTCTTAGCTTCTCCTAAAAACACCTCTAAGGAAATCTTTAGCAATAGTCATTCCTCTAGTCATCCCATTAATCTCCCCTCATATAATACAGGCTAATTTTAACCTAACTTTATTATCAACACTAGCAATAATATTTCAAACCAATATACTATCTGTGTACTGGCTGCACTAACCCACCTTATTAGCTATCATATCTTTCCCATATTGATAAATATTACCCTAATATCGCACTCTTACCACACTAAAGTCAGATCTCTCCCTCACATCACCTTACCTGCAATATTTTGCTTTCTCTTACCTCCTCAGCAGCAAATATATCAAGTCAAAGTCCTTGCCAACTAAAGTTACAGTAAACTCTATGCTAAAATGTAAATGGCTCTACGCTTTTATACACAGCAGTTCCATCCAGAAACTCAGCAGTGGCATTCACCCAAACTCCAACCCCACTGTACAGCAACCTAGCTAACACTACAACAACTGCTCCACGATCTGCTTCTCCATCTATCTCCGAATCCATACTCTTGCTTCTAAATGTGAATGTTAAAAGTCTACATAATAAAATCCAAAACATTCATGCACATCTAGTTACTTATTTCCTTGACATACTAGTTGCTACTGAAACTTAGTTAAAGAAGGATAACTTAAATAATGAAGCCCCCCCCCCCACATTTAATATATTGAAAGGAAAAAACAAACATGCCAGTGGTGTTTCCATTATTTACAAAAACACATGAGAAATAACCCTATTTTCCCTACCAGTCCCAAGATATAACAGTGCAGAACTCATCATATTCCTCCACAAAATCAACAATAGAATCTCCTCTTCTATATACAGTCCAACCAAGGACAACATTTAAGCAGCAGAAGATATCCTTTTTTTATCTTGCCATATTCAACAAGAAAATATTTTATTCGGACACCTCAACACAGACTGCCAGTTATCAGTGACACTCCCTCAGAATCCATTAACTTATATGGCTTTACATTGCAAATCACCTTCGTCGCTTTAATCAGTAAAAAATCTGACAGACATTCATCATTAGATTGGATCCTTACCGACAAACCCAACATAATTCAAACATTTGGATTTCTGTCAGAAATGATCAGCAACCACTTTCCCAACTATGCAGTCAGAAATTATAGCGGCCAATCCAAAAATGTAATTTATAACCAAATATGTAAAACAACAAAATTTAACAAAGACACCTTTACCAATACTGTAACCAAGTATAACCAGAACATATTAAAATTCATGCCACTAGATGCCGCCATCAAACACCTTATTGAAACCAATTATGCAGTTTCTTATTACACTAACCCTTGAATGAAGAGTCAGTTCAAACTTGGCAACATGGCTAATTAGAGAAACTGAAAAAATAACATATGTCTCAAAGAGATTGAAAGAATTTCATAAAAGCAGAACACAAATATATTTCATGTAGATAGGCATCCAGGAAACCTCACAAAGGATTATGTGAAAATGGATAAAAATATCAACCTTCAAGATAAATACACAAAAAAGAAAAATCCAAAATGTTTTTTGGTCATCACTAAACAAACTAATACATCCTGGCCAAACATCCACACTCACTCCTATTGCTTCTACCTCTGAAAGCGCTGACTCAATCCCACCTGCATTTAGCTCCTACATTATACAGACAACACCACCTGTGATTATCAGTAACAATTCATGTCTCTCCCCCAGTCCTGCTCAAACTAGAGACATTTATTCTTTTTTATCCCAGTCTCCACATCAACTATAAGAAATATTCTGCAGTAACTAAAACCAACCTGTTTAGCTACCAACTGACGTCCTACATAATATATAAAATAGCAGCTGATACCTTGGCTTTTCCTGTATCTATACTGATACACTGATCCATATCTACATATGTCCCATCTATCTGGAAAAAATCCTATATAATATCACTCCACAAATGTGGCACATCAACAGAATTTCCAGCATTAAACCTGCTGTCATCCTATCCCCTCTGAAAAAAAATACTAGAAACCTGCATGAACTGACAACTTATGCAGTACATCAGCTGTGCAACCTTTTCTCCAAAACCCAACTGGTTTTAGACCACACCACATTAAAGTCACTGCTCTTCCATTTCAACAGCTTCATACAACAACATAGGAATGACTGCGGCCTGGTATCCTCCCTCTTCTTCCATTTATCAAAAGCATGCGGTACCCTATTCCATCAGCATATTCTTATTGAACTTTCTTACCTCAGTCTCACCTAGTCCTCTCTCTTATGGTTCCATAGCTATCTGACTGGCAGGCAGCAAGCAGCCAAATAGGTTCATTGGTTCATAGGTAGGTACTAGGCTATTGGCCCTAGGGCCTATATAAGCCTAACCAAATGTACCCTGGCTTTCGCCACCCAAGAAAATTATTTTCCTGTGCCACTGTCAAGCAGAGCCACAGAAGTGATCCCCGTCATGAATTTCCTATCTCCCATCCAATCATCAATATTTTTCTTGAAGAGTGCTAATGAGGAGCTTTGTTTGATATAAATAGGTAGTTTGTTCCAGAGTATGGGAAGTCTCTGGGACAGGGATCTATTCCGCCAGCATGCTCTGTTTATTGTAATGACGAGGTTTAGGTCCCTAGAGCGTGTAGCTCATAAGGATTGGGATTTCTTTAAATGGAGCATGTCTAAAAACTCTGGGTTTGACATAGCTTTGTGTGTTAGGCAGAGATCGTCTCTGAGTAGGCAATATGCAACGGAGTAAAACTGCAGTTTTTTGAGACAGTCTGCATAGGGCATCTCTTTGAGGCTGGTAATCCTCTTTGTGAGGTATTTCTGTGGCCTTTCCAGTTGCTGTAGATGTCTTGTGAGGTACATACCAAAAGGGGCATTGTACTCTATAATGGGTCGAATGAGTGATGAGTAGAGGGGAACAATGACCTCTTCTTTCTTGGATGAGAAACCTTTTTTTATGAGGTGTGCCACGTAGAAGGATTTCCTGACTACTGTGGCGATGTGATTATCAAAGGAGAGACTACTGTCCACCTGTGTCCCAAGGTCTCTTATCACATTTTCGGTGTTAAGTAGACTACCACCTATGTGGTGTTCATGGGTACTGAGATTTTACCAAAAGAGATGACAATGCACTTTTTGGCATTGAGCTTGAGGCCATGGCCATGCTCAATGAAAACAACATTTCCTCTCCTTACTACCAGTCACTGTTTCCATCCACAAGGATTAATATTAATCCTCCTCTTACTCAACAGGTTTACATATTGCCATCTACCTAGTTTGCTTAATTCAATATATTGGCAACTTAACCCTATTATATGCAACCCCATCCTTACCAGAAATTCAGGACATCATGCAATACTCTTTCACTGATATCAACACTTAGCTAAAATATGCAAATCTACTTTTAAATCCTGAAAAAACTCTTCACTCCTAAACAATAATAAATGAAACTCAATCTTTATGAATAACCTCACCCAGAAAGACAAAAATTGAAACTGTTACCCAAACAAACCTTCTGGGGTCATCACTGACAGTAACCTCAAACCTGTCCAGTGCATAAAAATGCTATTAGAAACATACTAGAAACTTGGCTCCCACTACATAACCAAACACCACCTGAATGTCAGTGTAAGACACATGCATCAGCTTATCATTGCCCTTCCCTAGTATGTGCCTCAGTTATTTATTACTAACCTAAATACTACACCTAAAGGGAAACTCTCTACCTATTGCAGTAAAGCAACCTCATCCTCTGTCAACCTTATGTATAGGATTCATCATAGCAGAGCACTGAAACAAGCAAATTGGCTTGAGTTACCCAGCTACCAAACATACACATGACTTTTTATTGCATACACTCATATACATGCTCTAGAAACATGTCCAGTACTAAAAGATTCCCAGCAGCACTTCTCTTCAGAAACAGGCCTTTGCTCAACCAGTAAAGTCTTAATAATTAGAACAAAGTATAGTAACTCAGTAGGTGACTCAGTATGCTCCCATTACAGATGGATACTTTGGAGAACAACCCCAACAACCCTAAAAAAGACCATGAAGCCTTTCACCTTCAAATTCTTACTAAAAGAACACATTAACCACATGTGGTTGTGCATGTTCTCATCTATATAACTCCATTTTCCTTTTTCAGCTCATGCCCCCATGTCTTTATAATATCTAACTCCTTCTGCACAACAAATCTTTCTACCACTCCTCCATGATTACCATCCTATCTTAATTCCCACTTTACATTTCAATTTCTTTCTGACTTTACCACTTTTTTAATGTCCTTCAAATGCTCATTACCAATCTGTTATAACCAGATCCTGTGTCAGTATGAGTGTCATTCGGTTTACTATTGAAATGTTGAATGGCACTACATCGACTGTACTCTAGTCGAACACGGAAGTTTGAAAATAGTAATGTCGACGACAAAAAAAAATCTAGGACTGTGTTTTAACATGGGTCAAGGTAGGGGAGATGTTTGTAGTTCTGAATAATACTGAACACCTACCTCGACCCATGTTAAAACCATTCCTAGATTGTTTTTTTGACGTCGACATTACTATTTTCGATCTTCCGTGTTCGACTATAGTACAGTCGACGTAGTGCCTTTTGACATTTTAATAGTAAACCGTGTCATTCATTTTGTTGACAATACAAATGAGAGGCAGACAAACAGGCAAAATGTAGTGACAGCACAGATATGTAACTGCATATTTGTGTGAATCACATGTGGTTGAATTAAAGCTTTATATAGTATAGGTATATAAAAGTGTGCAGAAAAAATGAATATTTGACTGGAAAGGTACTGTCTGTAAGAATGTGCACAATTCTTTTATAGTGGATAGGGTGTATATGTGAGTGTTTGTGGGTTTGGATTAAAGTCATGGTTAAGAAAGCAGATATATATATTTTTTTTGTGCCAGGTTGCTGTTGTGTGATTTTTCTGTCATTTTGCCCTGATTAGTAGCACCATTAGGGAAAGTGATTTTATTAAAATAATGGGTCAGATTCCAAAAGACTTTCTCTCAGTGTAAGCAACCACTTGCACTGAGAGCAGGATGAGATTGGGTCTTTTGGAATTTGATCCCCAGAGTAAGCCTGCTTAAACATAGGCCTTACACAGATGTAAGCCACTTAGCAGCAAGGCTTTTAGAATCAGGGCAGACTTACACTGAGAGCAACTCTTTTGGAATCTCGCACAATGTGTAGGGTTAAAGTTAGAGGCAAGGTACTGTTATGGTTAGGGTTAAGCACACGTGAGGAAGCTGGTGCAGGGGCAAAGTGGAGTGCTTGCTGCATTCTTACCACAGACTGTCTTGCCAAAGGTTAGACTGCACTGCATAACTGGGGTTCATGCAAGACTGACAGAAAACAGCTGTCAAATTGAAGAAAACTGACAAGAAGCACAAGGAGTCTCATGAAATGCCAGCACAAATAAGCAGCTATTCTCAGTGACTGAGTTTGCCCTTTATGATTTAATAAATATCATTTTAATCAAGGACTGAAAGTGGGATATGGCCATATTTTTGAGGTGCTTCCATGAAAGTCTGCATTGTGAAGATGGCAAAGTATGCATAGAGTAAAATATTCAGGTCTATAGTTACAAAACTCATCTAAGAAGCGTAATTTTATTATTGGATTTTTATATTACATTTTTAAGGAAGACATAACCACTCATGAAAATGAAAGACACAGAGAAAATATTCTGTGTCTTTGGTTTTGTCAGTAGGGATATTTTAAAATGCTTACATTTGTACTTCATACTTGGGTTTGCTAGGTGAGAACTTTACCTTCTATGACATGAAGGTTAATTACTCGGAGGCATCTAAGTGAGAATTCACAGAAATTAACTTTCTCACAGTCATTAAATTCTGGTTTTGAGGGTGAGGTGTTCACCTTCTTTGACCTTGTAGGTGAGAACTCACAGAATGAACTTTCCCACAGTTAGCTTATTAACAGTATCAGATATGGACGAATAACTTTAGTGATGCAATGTATACTAATTTCTACTTGTTTTACTAAACATTTTGTTAAGCAACAGTAGGATGAGCTGCTTATTGAAAAATTGTGATAACACCTAAACCATGCCAGTCAGTCTGCTTACTTTATTGTTCCTGACTGCCTTTTATGAAGGGCTGTTACCCAGAACTGCCCCCCACATTCTCCCAACTCTAAGGGGAAACTACTTTTATAAGGCAAATCTGTTTTTTTACACTTTCCTTTTTTCTCTTCTAAATTTAATCTGGAGATTAAGCATTGCCTATCCATTTTTTTAAATAAGAAACATTCTATTGAATTATGGCATGGGCAATTATATTACATTTATATAAAATAAAGCAAACCATATTGACATATTTTCAGTTAAAATATTATGCATCACATATACCCCTAGAATCAGCAAGCCCTGCTCAGTGTGCAGGAACAGGGCAGGAGCTCCAGCAGGCAATATGTCCTCTGTGCGATCCAGGAATAAGCTGCAGGGACGTGCACGAGTGCTCCTGCACTATCCTTGCACGGACGCAGCTCCAATATGGAAATTACCCCATTTGCAGGTGAAAAACATGCAAATGAAGTGAATTTGAGAATCAGGAAGCTGGCAGCTGGCATGCGGGACTAGTGTAGTCTGTAGAAATGTACTCGGTTAGTAACCGAGTACATTTCTGCAAACTACAAAATGGAGCCATGACATCTCCAGATAAAGGGTGTATATAACGTGCAAAGCATACCAAAGGCCAAATATATGGCCATTGGCTTGGAAAACAGTTAAAAAAATAATAACTTTTATTTTTTGTAGCCGATTTCGGCTGTTTAAGCATGGAGCAGTGGCGTGCAAATGGGATCAGGCAAAAAAAAAAAAAAATAACCTGAAATAAGCATTCAAATCAAAATCACTATTTTGCCATTATACTCAATGGCAGGCAGAAGACAACATGGCCAGTGAACAGTGGTGGCTAAGGGGGGAGGCTCAGTGTGGGACCTGTAACTATGCATCAGCAGGCAATCTTATGCAAATGAGGGGAATTATACTGAATGCCAGATTTCCCCTCAATGCTAGTCAGCACCCAACAGTGTAAGTGCAGGAATAGCTTGGTGCAAGCCTAGGAGTTAGTTGACATGAAAAGTGGAGGGGTGTCAGGCATACTGTTAACAGATTGGAGCCCTGTGGCTCTGGTTTGCCCTTAGCTTAGCAGAGCTAAGCAAGGGGGTATGTCTGAGGCTGCCTAGCACTCTTTACATTGCCTAAGCAAGTGTGCTCGCTGCGCACCAGGTTTTAAAGGGAAAAAAAAAAAGTAAACCAGAAAATAGCAGCTCTGTGCACATTTGAGCACTGTGTTTGCACTGCGCACCCCCAGGCTTAAACAGGAAGGCAATGGGAAGGGAAAACAGTAGTAGGCAGATAATCAAGGAGAACTAGCATAGCTGGAAGGTGAAATGTATCACAATCAGCCAATTACACAAGCAGCAGACCAGCCCAGCCCAGAATACTACTACAAACTATGCAAAGAGCTTTCACTCTGTTTTTTCCCACATACTCTACACCACCAGTGTATACAAGCTGGGAAATTTTAACAAATAAAAAGAACAAAATCATCCATCAATGTGGACGAGACTGAGGGTGGTGAGGATGAGAATGCTGTTGACCAAACCACAGTGAGGAGACAGAAAAGAGTGTACAGACCCAGATTAATCTACCAGGGGCTACATGAGCTGGAGATAGTGGAGTGCTATAGGGTGGACAGAGACCTTCTACAGCAAATTGTTGTGCTGTGCCAGCCATGCCTGACACACAGAACTAACAAAAGGAAACCCATCCCAGTGGATAACAAGGTATGTGTAGGCCTAAGAATACTAGCCACAGGTACCTTCCAAAGGCCAACTGGGGATATCATGGGGATCTCACAGGCATCAGCATTCAGTGTACTCCACCAATTCCTGGATGCCATGTCAGTACATGCCGGTGAGCACAACTATTTCCCCAACACCCGTGAGGTGTTGGCCAGCAATATGCATCTCTTCCACCAAAATAGCAGAATACCCTGAGGTAGTGGGTGCTATAGGCTGCACGCACATACACATCAAAGCATCTCCCAGTGATTGGGTTAGGGTCTACATCAACTGCAAGGGCTTCCCCTCTATCAACTGCCAGGTCATGTGCGATGCCCAGGGCATTATAATGAATGTGTATACTGGCTGCCCTGGAAGCTCTCATGGTTCCCACATCTGGCATCTGATGCAGCTGTACCAGAGATTTGCCAGTGGGAACATTGCTTACTGTCACCTAGTGGGGATGCTGGTTACGCACTGGAGCTGTGGCTGATGACACCCATCAGAAATGCACACACACCCAAATAAGAACTCCATAATGAGACACATGCACAGACCACAATTATAATAGAGGGTGTGTTTGGGATGCTGAAGTCATGGTTCCGGTGCCTGGACACATCTGGTGGAGCCTAGAAGTACTCACCAACTACATGCACTCAAATTGTCATCGTATGTGCCATGCTGCACAATATAATCCTGCAGAAAAAACACGGTGCAGGGCCACACAGCCCCCCACCATTGCCAAGGCCTGCACAGGCACAGAGTGACTTGGAGGAGGAACAACCTGAGTCTGCTCCAGTAGACAGAAAGAAGCATGCCCAGTATGCCCTGGCCATGGCAAAGAGGCTACACATAGCACATGCACTGACACAGGAGGGATTGAGGGAATGGCACCTCTCTCTGACTCATACATTCAGTAAAAGGGGTGCCAAATATGACAATAACTGTGCTCAACCATGTATAGGGAGTGTACTATGTGCATCTGACATAGGCAGCCCTCAAGCACCATCCTCAATACTGGCACACCCACAACATAAGTCACTCTTCTTACCAGTTGCCAAATGGAGTAGTATGTGTTGTTACTTGTATCTATGGTATGGATGTGAGCATGCAAGGGAATCAGGTGGCTGAATGGGATGCCAGCAGATAGTAGACACTTATAGTGGCAGCATGTGATCTGTAAAAAATACTGGTGTCACCATAGTAGCCAGTACTACACATGGTGACAAAACCCACTGCAGGAAATGTGCTGGGCCACATGTGTGTCCATATGACACACACATGCCAGTCAGGGAGGTTCACATACCCAAAAACAGTCTCAGCCAGCAGAACAGGTGTAGACAAACAAAAACAAAGGCTGTGCTAAGGCCTCTGAATCATGGCAATGGGTAACCCCCCCAGGCCTACACAGACAGACTACATCAGGTCAGGCAGTGGGATGTGAGTTCTGAAAGGTAAGAAGTCAGAAACTGATATGTAGTTCAATCAAACCTAAGACCTGTAGTACACTGATATGCCTCTAGTCAGAATGATAGGTCACAATACAGAATGAAATGGAGTACTTGACATACTAGTCCAATCATAGCAAATGTGTACAAGTGTCAGTTGTGCCCCCCTAATCCTATGTAGACATGTATAAACAGTCAGGTGTGCCCCCAATCCTATGCAGAAATGTAGTAACAGTCAGGTGTGACCCCCCCAATCCTATGTAGAAATGTAGCAACAGTCAGGTGTGCCCTCCAATCCTATGTAGAAATGTAGAAACAGTCAGGTGTGCCCCCCAATCCTATGTAGAAATGTAGCAACAGTCAGGTGTGCCCTCCAATCCTATGTAGGAATGTAGTAACAGTCAGGTGTGCCCTCCCTCAAACCTATGTAGAAATGTAGAAACAGTCAGGTATGTCCCCCCAATCTGATGCAGAAATGTAGTAACATGTATGTGTAGGTATAATACCAGTGAAGCACAGATGACCTGAGGTGGCCAAGGTAGCAGGATAGATTGTAGCATTTGTACAATATGTAGGTATGCATGTGTTAGGTTGGTGTGTGCTTCATATTGTGTGAGAGTGTTCAGTATGTATGCATGGTGAGGTTTGACCTGGTGGCCATTGCCCAGTACTGCCGATGACAGGGCCAAGTCCTCACAACTGCAGTGCCAAACACAATGCTCCCCAGTATAACACATTCTAGCAGTAAGCCATTGTAAATGTATGGAGGTAATATGTATCACCATCTGAAAGATGGACATGGCTTGACTGTTGGACCAGATATACAAGCAGTACACAGGGGAAAGTACCCCAGACAGACAGTGTATAATGTGAAACTGTGAATGGACACACCCTTGGATTTGTATATACAGGTGTGCATCACATTATCTGGGCTTGTAGTAGGGAATACCAATATCATCTGGCCAAACACTTGCAGATTACAAAGGTCTTTGGAATGATGTATTGGGATACAGCTGATGCCCCTGCACAAACCAGCATAGGTGGAATGCCCCATGCGTATCTGTGAGTCAGATGCAAGTAGTGTCCATAGCACACATGCACCCAGCTCACACAACCACCCACAGGTACCTCTCCGGACTTATCCCTGCTGTTTGGAATGGGTACAATATGACCCCCACCTGTGTATGGCAATAGCAAAAGAAGGCAGCATGCAGTGCAAATGTCCCATGCAGGTGTGTCCCTAGCTGTAAGCAGCACCCTGCCAGCATCCACAGCACCTGATCAATACTGATAGAAAGTATTAGCATGAACAGCTAGCACACATGCCCTGTCACCCCAGGGGAATATACTGTATGGCAGTCTGGTACTTTAGGACTGACAGAATGCAATGGCCTGCTACAGCTGGCCTGCATCAATACCAAATGGCCTACAGTCCTCTGCCAAAGGCCTGTGTCTCACCTGTATTGCCAACGTATGTTATGTCATGGACTCCCACATAACAACATATCACAGTCCACATAACCCATATGCAAGGCCATGTGGACAAACCACAGTGACATGTTCACCATATCCCACTGCATGAACTGTGGACCAACACCAATACACTGCTTGATGAGGTGATAACTATAGGGAAAGTATCATAGAATGTTTGTATAATGTATGGAAGAGGATAGACTAATAGGGGGCGTGGGTGGGAGCATGGGCAGCATGAAATGTGTGAAGTCCAAAACACAGCCATGTGCATATACTATCTTTGGCTGTAAACACAAAAATGGGTGGCTACAAACCTGACCATACTCCACTATAGGGGTAATGTCCTGACTTATGACCCCTGCCTCTGGGTAACCTGTTTGAATCTGTACAGCTGTGAGTTATTGCCACAGCAAGATAAGACCATACTGTCATGTCGATGGATGTGCAAGTATGGGATCCTCGGCCACCACTGTACCAAGCTGTTGAACTGGTTAAACACCCTTAAACACATGTCAGGTATGGACAGATGCCACTGACAACATGGAATACCTGTATCATGCTATCAATGTAGGTGCAGGGTCAATCTGGTGTCCATTACCAGTTCCCGCCACATTAGGCCAGGACTGGCACATCTGATGATAACAATCTGTGTACACAACATGGGCTAGACACCCCAGGTACAGTTCCACATGTCACTGAACATGCATATGGGATGTGTGCACATCCCAGACACTGTCCACGTCATGGACTATAGAACACATGCATGGCAAGCATTGCACAGTACTGGCCAAACACAATAGTAACCCAGGTGACTGGATGGTGAATACAACACCCACCTGTGTGGGCCAAATCCAGACACTACACCCCTGAGCCACACTGCAGACCATTGTCATGTGGCCTGATGCAAAGGTATACCCTTCACCTAGCCTTGTATAGCCTCCTGGCACAGTCACCCACTACACACCTGTGAAGAAATGCACCCATGCATGTCAGTACTGGCACCCTGTGTCTGTGTGTGTGGTGTATGATGTTTTCGACCACATTCAGACTCACTACAACTCCCATTGGCTTACTGAAGCATGCTGTCTGATGTCAGACACCTTCACATACCCTTTGCCCATATAACATCTGGAAACACCTGTGGTGCATGTGATACTGCGCATTACTGTATTTTGGCAAACTAGCTAGTTAGAAAGTCTATTCCTGACCCTGCCAACTGTGTCAAGGTGTGTGAGTCCCTGAGAGAGTGTGGCTGTGTTGTTGTTGACACCTGTTCATGTGGGCAGGCACGTGTACTACACCTACCTTATTACTACTATACCACTGTTGCAGATTCATAGGTTCATAGGTTTATACTAGGCTATCTGCCCTAAGGCATTTATAAGCCTAGCCCAAATTTTTGTGGCTTACGCCACCCCTTATATGAAAAAATACTGTGCCCATTAGTTTGTTGTGCCTCTGTCCAGCAGTGACACAGAGATGATTAGGGTAAACCTACGATCTCCCATCCACAGGTCTAGATTTCTCTTGAACAGAGTCAGCGAGGTGCTCTGCCTCACATGGACCAGGATTTTATTCCACAGCATAGGGAGTCTCTGAGTGATAAATCTATCCCTCCAGCACGTCCTATTTATATCCGTGCTAAGGTTTAAGTCGCTTGCTCTAGTGGTTTTGGTGGATTTGGATTTTGAGGTGGAGCATGTCCATTAATTCGGGTTGGACATGGCCTTGTATGTCAGGCACATGTCACCTCTGAGCAGACGGTATGCGACTGAATAGAGCTGGAGTTTCTTCAATCTGGCAGCATATGACATATTTTGGAGTCCCTTTATCCTTTTGGTGAGGAACTTTGGGGTCTCTCCAATTGCTGCAGATGTCGGGTGAGATACATCCCGAATGGGGCATTGTACGATCATTGGTCTGATAAGTGAAGAGTACAGGGAACAATGACCTCACTAGATCTGGATGTGAATCCTTCATGATCAGGTGGGCAATGTAGAAGGTCTTTCTAACCACTTTAGCAATGTGAGTGTCAAAAGAAAGGCCACTGTCAACCTGGGTCCCCAGGTCCCTGATAACCTCTTCTGTGCTTAGTGGATTGCCACCTATATGGTAGCTTGGGGTTACCTTGTTTTTCCCGAAGGGTATGACTATACATTTTTGGCGTTTAACTTCAGGCCATGGCTCTGGCACCAGCTATCTGTTTCCGTGAGTCCCTTCTGAAGGATATCCGTGTCTGATGCACTTTCCACTATGGCGCCCAGTTTGCAGTCGTCTGCAAACTTTGTCAGCCAAAGTCCTCCTATGTTGGCCTGTACTTCTGAGAAGTAGATGCCAAACAATAGGGGCCAAGGACCGAGCCCTGTGGGACACCACTTGTGACCGGATTGGAGTCTGACACAGCGCCAGCAACTCTAACCCTGTGGGTTCTGTCCTTAAGCCAGTTTGCAACCCATCTTGTGACATATGGGTTTACATTTAAGCTGGTAAGTTTTTCTACAATACCCGAGTGGGGTATTGTGTGAAAGCCTTGCAAGGTCAAGGTAGGCTGTATGGACTGCCTTTCCTCATCAATGGCCTTGGTGACTGTTTCAAGAAGTCACCAAGTTCAAAAGGCATGATCTTCCCTTGACAAAGCCAAACTGGGTCGGGTCCAATGTCTGCAAGTCCCCTATATCTTTGTTTATGAGCTCCATTATGATCCTCTCCATAGCTTTGCAGACTAGACTTGTTAAGCTTATGTGGCGGTAATTACCAGAGTCCGTAGAGGCGCCGCCTTTGTGGAGTGGGCCACCAGTTGCCGACGCCACTCCTTGGGCACGTATCCTGTGGTAAGGCTGAGATTAAACAGCTGCCTTATGTGCGGTTTAATTCCTCATTTAGCTCGGTAACACACAGCCGGGGACACCATCCGTCCCATTGATGCTGTGTTTTTAGCTTTAGAGAGAGCAGCTTTCACCTGCGCATTTGAGATGTCCGGGAGGCTACACTCGGCTGGGATAGTTATCTCTCCTTTAGGGGAGAGGGGTGAAGTTTGCACTGAACCTGTCTGCCAGTATGTTGGCAATGTCTGTGGGTTCAGTGATTTTGTATCATTTTGGACTAATTCTGAGCATATCTGGGAGTTTCCACCCAGGTTCCTAACATAGCTGAAAAAGGCCTTAAGATTGTCCTTTGAATCCATGGCAATTTTTCTCTCAAAATTGGCCTTAGTTGATTTTATGAGTGCTCGTATTTTTTTACTAATAATGATCAGGGTGACTTCCTTTTATGGATTTTGTTCTATCATGTAATAGCTTTCTCCTCTTATTGTAAAGTTTGTTAATGGCTGGGGTCCACCAGACTGGACGTTTGCCCTTTGTGGAAAGAGTCTTGGTTTTATTTGGGATTGCCTGATCCATGCAGTCCTGGAGGTGTTCATAGAAGGCATTTGTAAGGGCTTCCGCAGCTTGGGTTGTGGTTTCCACTAGCTCTGGGCCTTGAAGGATACCACACCAGTCTTGAGTAGTGTGAAGTTTGCTTTAGAGAAGTTCTTCACTATGGTCTTTTGTTTGGGGTGGGGCGGATGTGGATTTCCAGTGAGATTAGTTTATGATCAGATCTCACCAATGAGGATATACTTCCGGTGTGGAGCATTTTGTCCCCATGTTTGTGACAATGAGATCTAGTATATTTTCTCCTCTCGTGGGAACAGTGACTAGCTGTTCCATGGCATTTGAATTTATGAACTCCAGGAACCGTTGGGCTAGAAAGTTAGGGCTTGAGTAATGTTCCCAGTCTATATTCGGTAGTTGAAGTCACCCAATATGATGGTGTTTGAGATACATTTATACCCTCCAGTGTCTTCAGGAAGGCTGTGTGGGGTTCCTGAGTTTGAGAGGGTGGCCTGTAGCATGTTACAATTTGTAGAGCAGTTTTGCCTATGGTTAGTTGCACCTGGATGGTTTCCAAGCTGCGTTGCCACCAACCTGGAGGTGTGGGTATCCTTTATGAATATGGATACACCTCCTTTTGTGGTGTGGTCCGGGTTTTGGGGCGGAACGCATGATATGAGGTAAAACCTAATAGTGCCGGGGTGCTCTCAGGAGCCTTGAACCAGGTTTCAGTTACAGCACAGACATCGATGTTCTCCATACTGAGAAGGGCCTCGAAAAGTGCATTTTGAGATTTAGACTTCTGGCATTGAGCAGCATTACCCTCAGTTTCTTCCCATTTTTGTTTTCTAGGGTGGTAGGTTTAGAATTTGAGCCTTGCCTAAAAAAGGCACTATGGGGGTGGCAAGAGCCTTAGCCAATATCCGGAATCCCAGGGGTGACAGGTGCAAGCCGTCCCTTGTGAAGCAGCGTGGCTTGTCAAGCATGTCATCTCAGGCAGACAGACACTGGATCCCCTTTGAATGACACCAGACATTAAGCCAATTGTTAAAGCTGATCATCTTGTCTCTATATTGTGGCATCATTCTTGGTGAAGGAAGGATACTGCTCAGGATTAGGGTCATACCTGCCTTGGCTACATAATCAGAGAGCTCCTCTATGTCTCTTTTCATGTAGTCCAGGGAGGTACGTCTCAGGTCGTTCACACCAGCATGGACAATGACTGTGTCATATTTGCACTTGCCGTGGAGTGACCCGAGTGCTTGTGTTATGTGGATTCTAGCGCCCGATAGGCAGCTTACTGTGACCCTCTCCTTGTTCAGCCTGGTGAGTGGGACGTCAGTGTGTCTGACTATGGAATCACCTATGACAAGTATGTTTGGTGTTGTATTTGGCCTTAAGGGCTGTGACTGCTTTGCACACTGCTTTTGTGGTTTATGTGTTGCTTGTGGGGTGTCTTGAGGTAGCAGTTGTTTGGGTGTCTGCTTTGGAGGCCTCTGCTGTTTAGGTAAATTTTACTCAGAGCCTCCGAGTATGTCTTTGTGTGTTTATGTGTTTGATTCAGTGGAGTGGTAGCATTATGTGAGGCTGGTTTTGTGGTGTGTGTAGTTGCCTTCTCTCCTGTCTGGTCTTGCCAGTCCTGAGTTGAGAGAGCTCAGCCTCCAGTTTGGCTAAATAGCTGCATCTCGCAAGTATTTGTGTTATGTGGGAGGAGGAGAGGGTTGTCTGTGTACATGAGGCAGTTATAACATTGCCTCAAGATTCCCAGATTCACCAGCTGGACCGGAGAGAAGATTGACAACTGACCTTTGGACATGCTAGAATAATATTGGGAATTCCTTAATTGAAAACAAGGGCCAGTGGGGAGTGAGGGTGTAGTGCTTTTAATTTTTAGTGCTGACTTATATAATTGCTTTAGTGAGCAAGTGCCAGGTAACTTGAGTGCAATGTGTTACAAGTAACTAAATGCAAAAACGACAAACAGTAATGATGTCAGATGTCACTCATTATCAGCTATACCTTTGGACAGCTCACCAAAATGTAAGCTATGTGGTGCATGCAATAACTGCATACACATGTAATAGCAATACATAGTCAGTTAGGGGTTTGAAACCCTGTACTGGTAGGTATGTGACACAGACATGCTTAGGTTTTACTCTCCCACCCCCTCCTTTACTTACTTTGTCTCTGTCTGTCTTCCTCAATCCCTCTCTGGTGGATGTGCAGAGGTACACCTGCATTGCTTAGGCAGCAGCTTGTGTTTTGTAAGTGATGCTCATGATCAGCTGATGGCCTCTGCATGAATTGCAGTCCCCCTCTAGCTGATTGCATGTGGAACAGCTGTGGGAACATTCCCATAGGCAATTGCATGGAAACCCGCTCCAATATCTAGGAACATCATGTTGGTGTTGGGCCTTTTCATTCACTGTGAGCATTACCTACATTTCGTGTTTGGCAAACAGAATCACAGATGGTATTGGGATTTACCTCTAACAACATGCACTTTGGAAATAGGCCAACAGACAGGAGGGGGATATGCCAGTCATGACTACAGAATGTAAGTGTTGCTCTTCTGCATTTGGAGTAATGTTGGTTTAACAGAATGTGTGTAGATATGGCTGGTCTACATAATGATACCTGTCATGACAGTGTTATGTGTTTGAGGAAACTCCCATCTGTAGAGTTATCTGCAGACTGGGCAGTGTGTGGAGGCTTTTGTTTCTTGTGTTACTCACAAAACACCTATCTGAGAACTACAGAAGCAAAGTGTGAGGATTGCAGTCAGTACATGGTGACAGCTATGAGAGTTACTGGCTTCATTTCCTCACAGGACATATGTCACAACAAACCTTGGTATGACAGTAAATGTATGAAGTTATCACAGCAACATGCCAATATTCTTCTTCTTTCAGCTTTTCCCAGTTAAGGGTCACAACAGCGGATCACCTTGTCCGCTCATGATTGGCAGTGGAGTTTTACTGTGTCGAGTTCCCAGCCAGGTGCCCAACCTTCCACAGAAGGCACACACACGCACACATTCACACCTAGGGCCAATTTAGAGTGTCCAATCCACCTGCAGCATGTCTTTCGGATGTGGGAGGAAACCGGAGCACCTGGAGGAAACCCACGCGACCACATGGAGGACATGCAGGCACCGCACAGAAGGCACCCCAGCCAAGGATCGAACCAGAGAACATCTTGCTGTGAGGCAGCAATGCTAACAACTGCACCACCGTGGCTGCCCTATCACAGCAACATGCCAATATTGGGCCAGTATTTGTAACTCCAGCCACAAGTCTGTCAACCTTTGTACATATGTCATGCAGTAAAAGGTGCATATGTTCTATACACCATTATTCATTGACATTATACTTGATAACAAGCCAGTCAGATATCAGACTGCTAGACATGTTATGTATAGTAGGGGTTGTTTCTGAGGACATAACTTGGGCATTCTGCGGTTGTGTGTACAGTACTGGGGTCAGTGTACTTATGGTGATTGCCGACAGTATGTGTATTGCGGATACATACCTTGGGCAGTTTTCTTGGTCCTGTTCTATCTGATGTTACATGCTGCTCCAGTGTATGGTACCCTATTGGCTCACATATCTGTAGGGTCAGACACACATGTGTCCCATACCACAGACAGGCATCGGACCACACTGTGACATGTACCAGTGTATGTAGGGTTAGTGTGTGAGTGGCACATATGAGGATGGTGTTTATCAGACAGTCCATATAGTGTCATATTAAGCTTGTGTACCATATGTGGGTATGCACTTTCTTACAGGTGTCTGTTACTCTGTGCTGTGACATGCATGTAGAGCCTGCTATAATTGCAGGTACATGTGTATTCCCCCATACAGAATGTAGTCCAATGTTGTGGCATTCTGTCTGTAGTTTGCACAATGCTGTGTGCCATGCCTAGCAGCTTAGTGTAATTACCCAGTGTGCTGTTATGTCCAGTTATTTGCAAGACATACTGCTGCCAGGCCACCATAACTGCTGTGTATTTCGGACAAAGCAGTGGGAGCCTGTAAAGATGTATGTCACTAACTACTGGGTAGAATGTGGCCATGTGATCTCTACACCACCAGGTAATATGTGTCAGGACAGACTGGCGTGTGTGAATGCATAAACTGTGTGGGCATATGAAGTCCAGTATTTACATGATATACCCATGTACATGGCTTTTAACATCCACATTGTGAGCCGTGGTGCACGTCTCACATGAAGGGGATTTGTGTACTCATCTGGACTGACCACAGAGTGCCAGATTGTCCACATATATTGGTCATATCTCTGCTGTAGTCCACAGTATCATTACTGTGCAAGCAGTGGTACTGTACTATTATGTCCTTAGGATGTCTGTCAGTAGCCAGTGCTGCACATGTCAAAAGCAGATGTGACCTCCCACACACAACATGTCTGTTAGGACAACCCCTGTTACAGTTGCAACAGTCTACATATATACCTGTAATGCATACATGACATCCCCTTGCACTAAGAGGTTGGGACTATTGGTGCTGACATAGTACTACACGCCATGCTCCACGTTCTGGACATATGGTAAATATATATATATATATATATATATATATATATATATATATATATATATATACATATATATACATACATACATACACACATATACATATCTACATACATATATGGATATATATATATATATATATATACATATATATATATACAGGGTCATAGGTTCATAGGTTGGTACTAGGCTATCGGCCCTAGGGCCTATACAAGCCTAGCCATAACAATTCCCTGGCTATTTTTTCCCACAGTGTTTACTTCCCTGGACCCCTGTCTAGCAGGGTGACTGACGTGATTCCCGGGGTGAATTTCCTATCTCCCATCCAATCATCAAGGTTCCTTTTGAAGAGCACCAAAGAGGCACTCTGCTTGACATGTGTTGGCAGTCTATTCCAGAATCTGCGGAGTCTCTGGGTCAGGAACCTATCCCTCCAGTATGTTTTGTTCATTGTGATGACAAGGTTTAGATCCCTTGAGCATGTGTCTCTGAGGGATTAGGATTTCTTTAAGTGTAGCATGTCCAACAGCTCTTGGTTTGACATGGCCTTGCATGTTAAGCAGAGATCACCTCAGAGTAGATTATATGTGACAGAGCATAGGTGGAGATTTTTTAAGACGGTCAGCTTAGGGCATCTGCTTTAGGCCTGTGATTCTCTTAGGGAGGTATTTCTGTGGCCTTTCCAGTTGTTACAGATGTCTTGAGAGGTACATACCAAATGGGGCATTGTATTCTATAATGGGTCTAATGATGGATGAGTACAGTGGGACAATGACCTCCTTTTTCTGGATGAAAAGCCCTTAGTAATGAGGTGAGCAACGTAGAAGGATTTCCTGACTGTTGTGATGATGTTGTTATCGAAGGTGAGACCACTGTCCACTTGTGTCCCTAAGTCGCTTATCACACTTTTGGTGTTTAGTGTACTGCCACCTATGTGGTAATTCACGGGTACATGTTTTTTCCCAAAGGGGATAAATATACATTTCTTGGCATTAAACTTGAGCCCATGGCTCTGGTGTCAAGCATCTGTTTCTGTAAGCCCCTTTCATAGAATATACACATCATTTGGGGATTTAATAATGGCTCCCAGTTTGCAGTCATCTGCAATTTTTGTTGGCCAGAGTCCTTTAGTGTTGGCCTGTACTTCAGAGAAGTAGATGCCAAACAAGAGTGATCCCAGGACTGAACCCTGAGGTACTCTATTTGTCACTTGTCTGGAGCTGGATTTGGAGTTGGCCACTTTTACAGTGTGGGTTCTGTCAGTAAGCCAGTTGGCAACCCATCGAGTGATGTAGGGATTAATACCCAGCTTAGTAAGTTTATCTATGATTCCATAGTGATGGGTGGTGTAAAAGGACTTTGTGAGGTCCTGATAGGCTGTGTGGACCACCTTACCCTTCTCCACGGCTCTGGAGACTGATTTGAAGAAGTCAATCAAGTTCTGGAGACAAGAACGGCCCTTCATGAACCCAAACTGCATGGGGTCCAGTGTTTGAAGGTTGCCAATGTCTTTGTTTATAAGTCCCATGATAATACATTCCATGTCCTTGCTGATCAAGCTTGTCAAATTGATGGAGCGGTAGTTCCTGAGATCCAAGGTGGATCCCCCTCCCCTTTTGGAGTGGGATATCTGTAGCTGTGCGCCACTCAGTGTGCACGAAGCCTGAAGTGAGGCTATAAATAAACATGACACTTAGGTGAGGTGCCATTTTATTTTGTAGTTCATGTAGTACAGAGCCTGGGATGTCATTTGGTCCCATGGTTGTTGTATTCTTAGCTTTGGAGAGTTCCTTTTTTACCTGTGGGCCGTTTTTACCAGAATTTGTCAATCTTTCGGTATTGAGATGGGCCCTTTAGGGGGTGAGAGGGGGGTGACGTTTGCACTGAATCGATCTGCCAGGATATTGGCAATATCCATGGAATCAGTATATTTATTACCATTCTGTTGTAGCTCAGAGCAGATCTGAGCATTGCCATTTAGATTCTTGGCATAGCTATAGAATGCCTTGTGGTTCTTTGGAATCTTTGGCAATTTTATTTTCGTAACTAGCTTTGAAGGATTTTATGGGGGATCTCAGCTTATTTCTGAGGTTGGTAAGGGAGTTTTTTGCATCCTGGGATTTTCCTATTTTCTGCAACAGTTTCTTCCTTTTGTTGGAAACTTTGTTTATGGCAAGGGACCAACAGATTGGCTTCCTTTTTTGGAGGAGAGCATCTTAGTTCTATTGGGGATGGCACGATTCATGCACAAGTGGATGTGTTCGTACAGTGCCTTAGTGTAGGATTCAGCAGTCGAACCTTCAGTTCCCATCTGCATGGGTGTCATGAAGTTTGTCACTTCTAACTTGAGTAGCATGAAGTTGGTTTTGGAGAAGTTTTTTATGGAGGTTTCCTTACTGGGGGTATATGGTATATACATATAAACACTCAAATGTATACATATATGCAGCCATATATGTCTACACATATACAGATATATATTTAAATATGGACATATAGTTATGGATATCTACATATATATCAACATAAATAGGTATATCTGAATAGATATGTATGCACATATAGTTATGGATATCTACATTTATATCAAAATACATATGTATATCTATACACATAGGATGTGCATACATATATATATATATATATATATATATATATATATATATATATATATATATATATACATACATACATACAAAGAGATCTACAAATGGCCATATATATGATGCACTATGCAGATGCGTAGACATACATATGTATGAATATACATGTCTATGTACATGTAATCATATATTAACATATGTATATGTATATGTCCATATTCCTATCATGTGTAAACATCATGGTTGTGTATACCTTCCCAGATATATCTCACCATATGTATCTGATATGTGTACATTTAGATGTAACAACATATGTGATGCAACAGTAATGTCAATAACAAATACAACACAATTTTGGAAGTCAAGGCAGTTGTTCAATACTATTCAATATGTGTAGTAATATATTGGAAAAATAACAACTGTCTTCACAGTTGTCATGGTGTAGTGATTAACTGTTGTGACTATAATGTGCAGTGTCCTGGGTTTAATACCTGCAAGGTCTGTTTATTTTGTTGCTGGGCAGAACAAAAGCTGCTGGATACAGACTGTTTAAGGCAATTTTGAGAAGCTTTAAGCACATTTGCTTGAAACTAAGCAGTGCTAAGCTATGGTTAAACATACGGGTGCTTACACCATGTAGGCTTTGCTTATCAGTGCACAAATATGCTTAGCTGTTACATTGCAGCAATGCTGACACTTGCTAACCATGGCTCAGCCCTGGTAATCAGTGCTCACATTTCAGTCTGAGAACATAGCAGGGTAATGATGTCTGTAGTAAGTGTATGTAATGCCATGTACAATACATATGTCTATGTACTGTCATTACAGTAGCAAGGGGTGTGAGTGTCATGTGTGGGACACACAAGTATATAAGACCTGTACAGCACTGTTATCCATGTGATTGTGTTACATACAAGGGTAATAACCCAGGTTACATGCTGTCACACTGGCATGTAGTGTATCATGGCAGTACTACTGTTGACAGTGCTTCCCCAGGCAAGAGTAGAGTGCTAAATGTAGTAATCACAACAAGCACACCTGCTGGCATAGCTGGACTCTGAGGCCTCACTGCCATTTTCCTGGTTTGTGAGCTGTGTGACAGTAAATTTCCCCTCCTGGATAATGATCTGACATGTGGAATGTAACTGTAGACTACCATTTGTACAGCACATGTCAGTGAGGGCTTCCAACATGTAGTAATGGCATACATATTGTTGTCATATGTCTATCTGTCGACACATTCATCCTACTGCAGCTACTTGCCAAGCTGATGTCTGTCAGTCCCTGTACAGATGTGCAGATGGCAAGTATCCAGCTTGGATACATACAGGCAACCTATACCTGACTGACACTGACATGTCTGCCCAGCTGTGTTATAACTGGCACATATAGGAGACAACACCCTGTCCACATCACATGCCATGGGTACTTCCACTACACTACTACAGTCAACAGAACATGCTTGGGTATGGGTCTCCATTACAGACACTAACCATGTGCTGTAATAAATGTTGCATACATGTCAACTGGATCACATCAGTGGCCATTTGCAGGAGGTACCCAGAGGATTGACTGATGCATGTCACTCTCACCCCGACGGTCACCACAGTGGTGTCTGTCGATAGATTGCCTGCTGGCACATGGCAGGTGGCATGATACAACTGTACACACATCCCATACACAACCCATCTCTCCATGGACAATAGCCAGGTACACACCTATGACCACCTGCAGTGATGCACCATAGTACTGACACATGTGTACGTGTGCATTAATGAGGATAGCAGTGTCTGTGTGTTAGTACACCTGTAGTTTGGAATACCATGAGGGCCTTCACAACCACCACAACACCCATTGTCATAGTCAGATGTGGCTGCAGCTGTATTGAACATTACATGTACCTTGTTAAGCTCCTCTCCCTAACGGCTACATGAGCCTTGCAGTACCAGCACAACAGTGTTGTACAAATGGGTCTCTAGGCATGGGATACCCATTGAGTTCTTGCAAGTGTGTGTATGAGTGCATGTCTGTATATCTGTAGGGTACAACATTCCGATACCATATACTCCATGCAACATCCTAATATGCCTGCGGCATTTGATGCATATCCCTGTAGTACCACTGTTGGGATATACAATGGGTTGTGTTGCAGTCGTGGGCAATGTGTGTTGGTGGGTATGTCAGAGTGTTATCACGGGTTCCAGCGAGTACAATATCCACTGCTGGATGTGGGTGCTGTGTACCCTGTCATTACACCATGATGCACCCTGTATATGTCCGATGTACTACTTTATGGTGACCACTGCCACCATCAACCATACAGGTAACTGATACCACAATCCAGCCCAGTTATGCATGTGCTGTGTGCAGCCTACCTGTAACACACTGGACACATGGAAAAGTTAATTAGCACCGATAGGCCCAGGTCTCTCAGATGTGTGTCTGCCTGTTATGTGTGTCTGTTAATGTGTATATGATGATATGTCACACTATGTATTATCCATATGCAACCATTACATCCCCCATTACCATATGATACATGTTTGGGGATGTTCTGCATGTAACATGTAACCTGGAACACACCTCACCCTAAATGCTGTTTGGTGTGTGCAATGAAAGCCACACAGTTCAGTAGCACTACATATCTAGGTATGGGGTCTATTCCCAGTGTTGCCAAGTAAGAGGGTGCATGTATGTGGATGGGTCTATATCAGGTTGCTGATTACACATGTCCCAGCAGGTCACCTGGTCCATGTGGCACAGACAATAACTGTTATACAAACCTGTTACATGTTCAACTGTACCCCAGATATGTCACAGCCATGGTATTACCACAGTGTCATACTCCTTGTGGAATATGATTGCAGGCCATCCTCCTGCTGACACATGTACACCTACGACACAAATGGATAACATTATGAAGACCACAATCACTCAGTGTTACTAACAGCTGTAATGCATCATTGCTGGACAACTACACTACCTGACATGTATGCATTAAACATTACTCCTGCCAACATGTTACACTGCAGTACATTGGTATGCTGTAATACAGTCACCGTGTGCATCAGAACCATATTGGCTTGTCCCTGCCTCAATGTTATGGATGACAGGGATGTGGCACAGGTAGCATCATATGCACAGGGTGTGTTGTTGGTTTGCCAGAGACTGAGGGTGGGCCATACATTCGTCACCATGTGTGTGTGGGTGAGGGGTGTAATTAGTTGATTTGGGTGTGGTGATGTGGTGTGTGTAGGTATGGGGTTGCCCTAGGTGTGTTCGTATAGTGTGTGGGTATGCATGCACAAAGTTCTGCCATGTGGCTGCCCTATACAGGTGTTGTTTGGACAGCTGTAGACCATACCTGGCAGCATGGGGAGTTCACCACCTCCGGCCACTGACACACGGCCTGTGTCTGCCAGGGGTTGCATGGCCATGTCCAGGTACAAGCCTCAATGTGCTATTCTCCCTTGATGATGACAGATGTCCGCTGGAACCAGGTTCCTCCTGGGACTGGCCAGGGCCACATGCACTGGTGATGGGGTAAGTATAGGCACTGAAACTGTGTGTGAAGTTGGGGAGGCTAAGAGGGGGATGTTAAATGATGGTGCAGTTTCAGCCCCTGACAACCCCTCCTTGTGCCTCAACAGTATTATCATCATCTTCAGTGTCTGTATGGACACCAACATTAGATTGCATGCAGAAGGGATCCTGATCCACCTCGCCACTTGTGGGGGGAAACAAAAAATGCACTTTAAGTCCTGTAGAGCATTGCATAACAGTACAGACACACACACACACACGCACATTCCACCTTAATACCTACCTGTCACTGATTTTACAGACAGTCCCACATTTATCCACATAAGTTCCCATCCTGCATCACACCTGGGTAACATACACACATTAATACCACACATTACTGTATCATTCCTCTAAATGCCTAGACGAGTGATCACAACACAACACCTGTTACTCAATTAACTCCTTGACCTCAATGGAGTAGGTTTTACAAGGACTCACTGCTGTCATTCAGTGTTCACCCTGTGTATGTTCAGACATCGTGACCATGGCTCCTGTATGTTAGGGGCTACTACGTTCACTCCATAATGTCATGCACTGGAGTGTCATGTGTAAGTATTGCTCAGTACATGCCAGATCTGCTACTCAATCAAACTATCATGTGACAACTGTAATATATGGATATACTCCCTGGTGTTGTCTAGTAAGTCCCCAATGCATCTGTAGTGCTGCATACATAGGTTGTCATTCACCTCTCTGCTGATTGCAATATTAAGGGTATACCTGGTATCTACCTTCCCTCCCAGTGCATGTTCCATGCTACAGACCTTATTATACTATTAGCTGTCCTGTGATTACATATCAGACAAGTATGCCTGGTGTCTCATGTGTCAGTCCATGTCCATGTACTGCACAATCCCAAAGGGAAGTACTCCCGTGTGAACTACCCCACAATCACACATGTGCATACATGGACACACACAGAAACACACACACATACACACACATCCTACATCCTGCATCAACCCCCCCTCCACCCCACCAAATTGCACTTACAGACAAAGTAACCCTCCCACACACACACACACACACACATGCAAATGAGGTTGCACAAAGATAGTACACACAGTCCTCCCATTACCCGTCTGCCAACATGCATAACATATGGTACTAAACAGCATGCAGTGCAGCTAAAGTCAATCCATGCTAGCAACAGTATACCATCTGTGTGATGCGTGGGCTGTGTTAGTAGGTGATGCCTCTTCCCCTGGAAAACACTGCACCCATGTACACAGTATTGCTGTGCACCTGTTCTGCACCCGGACATGTACTATGCACCAAACCTCACAGGTGTACAACCCATTGCTGAATGTGTAGTACTGTGTCAGTTATATCTGCTCTAATGCTCTCAGCTCCTATGTGTTTTTCAGCAAACATAACTGGTATGATAAGTGGACAGATGTCATTTGTGAATGCCTGATGTCTGGTTTACAGATCTCAACATCAGTGGACCATGTATGACCAATCCAATACTATTACACTGACAATCGTTAGACCATACCATGGCTATGGGGAGTGTACACATCCTTATGATATGACGCACTCTTCCTTGATCTGCCATGGGACCACATCACCGAATATATTAACAGTACATGAGTCTGATATGTGACATATGTCCTGTACATTCACATGCAGTGTCTAAGAAATGTGTTAGGTGTGTGGATGCTGACCACGATGAATACACTCTGGGGTTGCATATGTGTGCACGCCCTTATCATGATGGCTTGTTGCACCTATTGTTCTGTGTACTACAGCAGTCACTATTCCTGGCAGGGGTATACTAGCATGGGCCATCTGCATTTGCCAGTGTATGTTCAGTCTGCCCTACACATGTCTCCCAACTCTGTATGACTGCAAGGTCTACTCATGTGCACATCCCTTGATGTTCACACACTGCTGTCACTATTACTGTGGGGGTAGGGTTACATCTGCCACAGTTCCTGAACCTGACTGTGTGCAGATACAGCCATTCTTAACATCCTTAGGATCCCTGCTGCAGTGCACTGGTGTGTCATGCTGACACCCCCTTCCCACCTTCAGCCTTTTTGCAGATGCTTGACAAGTATGGCCTACACATGTGTGTCAGTTAGCAGTGTCCCATACACTGAACACCACATGTTACAGCCTAGTCCCAGCTAATAATGTGGACCACAGTAATACATTATGCCATAGTGTACATCTGTAACAGTTGATATTGTAATACTGGTATATACACTGTTGTTGCACTGTATAAGGGTGATGTTTCACATATGTCCCTACTGTAGGCCATGTGTCACACCATAATGTTCATCTCTGTGGACACATTTCACAATGACAGGATGTTAGTTATCTTGCAGGTGTCTGACATACCCTTCCGATACCCCATCATGGTCACCAATGTGATGCAGTGCATTTAACAGTAACAATATGTGAACATGTATGGCATGCATTATGGGTAGGTGTGTTAGATGTGTGCATGGAATATACCATAGCCATTACATGCTCGGTGTATTGGCAAGCATCAACATAAACCATACTCTCCAGCTACAGACTGCTGCCTTTGTGGTATGCAAAAGGGACCTACATAAGTGTGTGAGAGATGCAATGTCAGTGGCCACAGCTATGGCATTGCTACTGGGTCGCTGCATCAACAGTACAAGTCTATATTACTACCACTTATGCACATCTGTTTATTACTGTTATGCAGCAACAGTATCTATATATATGACATGTCAGATATGCATGATCTGAATGTACAGATGCAGATGCATATGCAACAGTGGTCTGCTGATGTGCCCTGTGGCCTTACCTGCATGCTCTTCAGCCGGTGTGTGGGTAGCACCCACCTCCACAATGGTCTCTGCCAGTTGTTGGGTGTGCGGGCGGGCAGGTGCCATGAGGCTGGCAAGGAGCTCCACAACATATGTCGGGGGGGTGGATGGCATGACCCCCCCCATTGAGAGGTGATCCCCCTGACTGCAGCAGCACACCGATGGGCATTGTGAAGCAGGCCAGAACAATGATGCCGGACCTGCTCATAACTGCATTTATGCAGGCCGACATCATTGACCCTGTGGACTAGATCATTCCACAGGGCAGTCCACTCCTGCTTCTCATGAGAGGCCCTGACAAACATTACAGGATAGTGCTGGATTAGGTGGTTCAACATAACCTCATTTTCTGCCTCTGAATACACGGGTAGGCAGACATGGGACATCTTGCCTGAAAGACATAAAGATGGAAACAGGCTGAGCAACTCATACAGCAAGGTTACCATAGTTCTTAATACACATCTCTGTTACCCCTCCCACCATATCAGTGACAACAAACTGTTCACACAACTCAATAGGTATGGTTACAGCTTACCTACCAGTGGAACATATATTGTATTGTACCACACTTTATGTTATGTGTTTGTAGCCATGTTCCCTGTGTGGACACTATCATTACTGACCTGTTACAGACTATTTCACCTCCGTGCCATTATCAGGGCCACTATGACTCCATATATGCATGTGGTATACTTGCTATGTGATTGCTGCACATCTGTCATTCTGTGTTATTGGGGATATCTATGCATGCTGTTGGACATGTTCGGGGATTGTGTAGACTATTACTGCCCACATATGTTCTATAACAGTGATACAATAGCATGTTTAGGGAATAGTTGCCAGCAGAACCACCTATCCAACCTCATCTGGCCAAGTTATCAGGCCACATCACATGTGGGACCCACCCTGGGGCTTCCTCATGTACTGGTTCAGCACTACCTTTAGGTGGAACCACCTCAGGGGATGTTGCCCCCCCCTTGGGGGCACACACAGACATGATCCTGTCACTCAAGGTCATGTCCAGGGTCTGTTCCATAGGGGGCTGCACAGACACTTGTGGGATGTGCTACAGCACCTTGAGGCACCCAGTACACATTCACAGAGTCCACATGCTCCTCCTGCCCAGCCACCAGGCCAGGCACCTTCAGGGCCGTGGACTGCTGTTGTGAGTTGCAATGAGTGGGAGCCTTGTTCCCATTGTTTCCATATGTGGGCCTATAGGGCTTCCACTTCGCATACCACACACACACACACACACACACACACCATCCAGGGTGTTTACACACCACATGTGTTATATTACCACCCCTGTAGGCTGCCCTCTATATCTACCAACCCGAACCACCTCCACAAATATACCTGCCATCCGTCCCCATATTCCCATTCCCTACTTCACAGACAAGGGCAATGTGGTCCCAACAAGGGGTTCACATGTGATATACCAGTCCATGTTGCACACACTTACAGCTGAATATATCTGTGTGTATTGCTAGGTGTGCTGTTCCCTCACACATAGCATGCAGCAATGTGGTGGTAATATAAGGGACATGTATTTATATGCATATGTGTGTGTGTTTCTATATATGTAGACATACGCATATATATATATATATTTATATATAGATATATATATATGTGCGTGTACGTGTGTGTGTGTGTGTGTGTGTGTGTGTGTGTGTGTGTGTGTATAAATATTTATATATAGATATATATATATATATGTGTGTCTGTGTGTGTGTGTGTGTGTGTGTGTGTGTGTGTGTGTGTGTGTGTGTGTGTGTGTGTGTGTGTGTGTGTGTGTGTGTGTGTGTGTGTGTGTGTGTGTGTGTGTGTGTGTGTGTGTGTGTGTGTGTGTGTGTGTATATATATGTATATCTGTATATCTGTAGACATACACGTAGATATATATATAGATATATATATATATATATATATATATATATATATATATATATATATATATATATATGTACACATATATATACCTGTATATGGGATACATTCAGAAATCAGGTCCACAATCTCTAACTCTCCTTCCTGCACAGCTGCACTGTTCTGCCTTGCTACAACACAGACAGATGCCACATATTGACAGAGCCTAACATTAGGGGGGTATATATAGGGCCAGATTGCAGGTAAGCTTATTACACACCTATGGCATTTCAGCATGCTACAATATATGAGTGTCCTGCAAGTGGTGTTCTCTGGAACCCACGTGTCCATCATTATGGCATTACTTCTACCACCAGTTATTGGCCACCGTAATATACATCCTTTCCATTACACAATACACACTATACTGGCTTACATCTTGTCAGTCGGTGCTGCTCTGCACAGTTGATGTGTATAGCCTACTACCCACAGAGACAGACTGTAATGTCCATAGAAGTTGTTCAGCTTAAGATCATTACAACAGCAACATCTGATGGCACATATATATCATTCCACATAATCTACCCCAATATTATGGACCAAGTACTACAGTCAATTACATGCATATATACTTCACATACCTGTTGTGGGGATGAGGTCTATTGTGGATAATGTCCTTGTAGGAGTTTTTTTTTTCTCTCCTTAGCTATGGCCTTAGCCTGCTTCTTTTGTTTCTGTTTTTGGTTTGGGTGTGGTCCTGGTATTTGTTCTGGATCTGTTTTCTGTTTTCTCTTTCTCTCTATCTCTCTCTCTCTCTCTCTCTCTCTCTCTCTCTCTCTCTCTCTCTCTCTCTCTCTCTCTCTCCAGTAAATGGATTGAGCTGCTTGGAATAGATTGCAGCATGGCTTTTGTGGGTGAAGCACATGATCAGGTGATGGCCTCTGTACCAGTCAGTGTCCTCCACTTGCTACCTGCATGCAGCATGCTGTGTAGTACTTCCAATTACCACTGCCATGACAACACACTACTATAAATCCTACATCATGTGGGCATGGTCCCTTTACCTTTCCTGTATGGTGGATAGCCTTCCTGTGTGTGGGCAGCAGTTTTACAGACAGCAGGTAGCAATAACTCTTACAAGAGAGCTTGCACACTCAGGCCAGCTACATATTTGTATGAAGTTCCAGAACTACAAACAGAGCGTGAGTACCGTTGTTGTATGCAGTGTATAGCATCAGTGTTACAGGGTTTGTGTGTACATACTAGTTTAACATGGACTGCAGTCTGTCTACATAGCTCTCAAGTGTGTGCCTATCCACTTGATGGCCAGAGGTGTGCTTGTTATGTTTTGCCTGTCCACCACACAGGTCTTGTGTTAGATATATCACTGGCTGTGTGTGTGTGTTGAGTGCTATCAGTACATGGCTACATCCATTTGTGTTTCTGACTTCATATCCCTGACTAAGGGTATGTTGCAGACTATCCTGTAACACCAGTGACTTTCTCAGTGTATGACAACACTATTTCACATATGGAACTGCAAACAGAATCCAATTTATTTCCAGACTTTAGCTCCTCGACCAAGCAGTCTTCGAGAAGTATTAAACATTACCCATCATGTGTTACTGAAGGAATTATATATGCTCTACGTTGTCCATGTAGGTTGGTGTACATAGGTGAGACTAAGAGAATGTTTAAGTGACGACTGCAAGAACATGTCATAGACATTAAAAATGTAAAATTGAAAGTGCTATTGCTGTCCATTTCAAAGAATTTCATAACAGTGACTATAAATTATTACAGGCTACTGTTTTGGAAAAAATATTTGTAAAATTAGGAGATGAAGGAAGGTTAAAAGATAAATTGTTATTTAAAGAATCTTTATTTATTTGAAAATATAACACTATGGTTCCTCAGGGTCTTAACTGTGAAATGAATTGGAAATGTTTTATTTAACTATGTAATTGTATGTAACTGATTTTTTAATTGAATTGTTAGTTTTTTTCTGGTGGGTATTTAAGGAGAATGCTTGGATAATGTTTTTTATACTTCTTGAAGACTGCTTAGTCGAGGCGCTAAAGTCTCAAAATAAATTGAATTCTATTTGCAGTTCCTGTGTTGTTTTGGTGATATTTTCTGCTGTTTTCTTGTGTGGTTTTGCATTCATGGCAACAGATCCTTCAAATAATATTCCCCATGTATTTAGAGAAGGTTCCTCACCTGTGCTTCTGGGTTCACAGAACAGCTCTCAACAACGGACTATGGGCAATTATGTCACACAGCCTGTTATAGGTAATGTGAATGTCGCTACTGCTACTAATGTTTTGTGTAATGATGCTGCTGGTTATGCTAATGGGTGGAATCTATGCCTGTTTTCATGCATCTCTTAGTACAAGAGAGAATGCACAGATTGAATAATCCATTTGCTTTGGTGGGACATATTAAGGCAGAATCATTCTCAGATTAAATACAGATAGTAATAGATAAGTGTGAGTATCTAGTGCAAAAAGAAATGAAATGTCATTTCAATATTCTGGGTCTACAACATTATCTGGACCTAGACATCTCCCCTAGGGGTCTTCGTGCCTGTAAATCTCCTTCCACACCCTTTGATTTGAGTGATAATACTGAAAAAGTCTTTAGAGACCGATGGCTAAATGCAGCACATAAGTGTGTAATGGAGTGGGTTACAATACTAATAGTCTATGACTGTATTACGCAGAAAAAACTGAAGGAGGAGATTAAACAGACACATTTAGAACTGGTGAATAAAATTGGAGGTGTGCGGACTGATAATCTGCTTAATGACAATGATAAGCTTAAAACACTAGAGAGTGATATTGTAGAGCGAAAAACTGGGTGGCCACGGTGGTGCAGCAGCTAGCTTTGTCACCTCACAGCAAGAGGTTCTCTGGTTCGATCCTCGGCTGGGGTGCCTTCTGTGTGGAGCCTGCATGTCCTCCCTGTGGTCACGTGGGTTTCCTCCGGGTGGTCCAGTTTCCTCCCACATCCCAAAGACATGCTGTAGGTGGATTGGACACTCTAAATTGGCCCTAGGCATGAGTGAGTGCGTGTGTGTGCCTTCCGTGGAAGCTTGGGTGCCAGTCTGGCAACTAGACACTGTAAAACTCCACTGCCAATCATGAGAGGACAGGTGATCTGCTGTGGCGACCCCTAACCGAGAAAATCCAGAAGAAGAAGAAGATCTGTGACTACAATGGAGGGTGGGCCTTTCTATGGAAGACCAATCAGAAGGCTCTAAAAATGGGACTACTATGAAGTCAGAAGGGAGATTTCAAAAAGACTGTTGCAGTCTCCTTTCCCTCATCTGAGGGAACGTCATTTACTACAGATTCGGAGATGGAATCAAGGGCTTTCCGTTCACTACTACTGGCCCAACAGCCTGAAGTACACCAGTAGCATTTTCGTCAGGAACAGAGAGAGGAAGACAGAAAGTTTATCTGAAAAAGAGGGATTACGAGCTCTACATCAGCGGTGAAGGACACTTTAAACAAAACTTTAAACATAGTAGGTGGCAATAATTTTTTCTAATGCCACTAACCAGACATCTTTGGTTGTTAATTTATCTAATTTTTATTTATCTAGTGAACAATTGGAAGTATTACATTTAGGTTTAAAATTTGTTCATACTGTTTTACCTTCTTGGTATATTATTGAACAGGAACTATTAAATTGTCACATAAATTGCATATGAAGTGTTGTTTTAATATTAATGACTATGAAGTTGATGCTGAATTGTCAGATAATGATTCATTTTATTCTTGTGAGTCTGAGAATGTTTGGGATAATGAGTTGAATGTTAATACAAACTACAATGCATATTGTTTACTTAATACATCTAGTGTTAAATATAGAAGTAATTTTATATCTTCTTTTAGTAATGAGCATATTAGGAATTTCATGGTGATGCTTAGTTTCTCTGTGGAGCAGGTATATAATGAATTTTAGTCTAATAAGTCATCTGTTTGTTATAATTTGACAAAAAAGAATATACAGTATTAAACCAGTGGATAAAGGTAATAAGATTGTGATTTTACATTACAAGCAATATATTAAAATGTGTAACTCTCATTTACAGTATACTAGTGTGTATAGGGTTGTGAATATTGCTATGTATTATGAAGGACTAAAAAAATATGAGATTTTATTATTGAAAGGACAACATTTAGGTTATTTAACTCAAGAAGATGTTAGTAAAAAGTTGAATGTAGATAAATGTAATATGGCTACCTTTTATTGCCTGCCGAAGCTACATAAGAATGCAGTGGATCCTCCTGGCAGGCCTATAGTAGTAGCAACTAATTACTTTTTGCATAACATTGGGATAGTTATACATGAATATTTGTTGCCTTATGTACAACGACTAGATTCCTACATTAGAGACACTTGATTTTTTGAACAAAATTATGGAAATTAAATGGAATTCTAAATGTTATTGGGTGAAGTTGGATGTCACCAGTTTATATACGAACATTAAATATATGGATGGTATTATAGCTTTGCAGTCCATCTTAGATGACTGCCCCATTTCAAGTTATATTATTGAATGGGTGGAATTTAGTCTATGAAATAATTATTTTTCCTTCAATGAACACATATTCCATCAGTTACAAGGTACAGCTATGGGGCAACTGCATGCTGCATGCTAATTTGTTTATGGCTTCATTTGAAAGGAAATATATTTATCAGCATGCATTTTTCAAGAAATATGTAATTAAATATTACAGATACATTGATGATCTCATCTTTGTATGTCAGGATGGTATGGAAAAAGTACACAATTTTGTTAAAGATTTACATTGTAATGGATACAATTTATCCTTTGATGGTTTACAGGATGGTAAAGAGGTATATTTTTTGGATGTACATCTAGTAGGTACAGAAATTAATGAAATCTTGACATCTGCATTTAGAAAGTTTCAGGATGGTGGGCAATTTTTACATGGGTCTAGTTGCACCCCATGCATTTAATTAATTCCTTACCATATGGGGAACTTCTACGACTCCATAGAATCTGCAATAATAAGAAAGATTTATCTAAAGCATTTTTATCTATTTCCAATATGTTCTTGAATAGAGGGTATTCATTGTCTAATGTTCTTGAGGCTTTGGATAAAATCCATGAGTATTACTATTCTACTAATAATAATTATAATTATGTGAGGAAATATATATGGAAGTAGGAATACATCTCTACAAGATAATATATATCTAGTAATGACATATAATGTTCTTAGTGAACAGGTACAACAACAGGTTAAATATTACTGGAAGTTTTTGATAAGGGAAAAAAAATTAAGAAAGTTATTTAACCACCATCCAGTTTTCTCATTTAAGAAAGGGGCCAGTTTGTCAGACAAACTGGTAAAACCTTACTTCACAGCCCCTGTAGAAAGTTTTACAATAATTCCATTGCCAAAGTGAACTTTTCCATGTGGAAGATGTAATAATTGTTAATTGATTGTTCAAACTTTTGATAAAATTAGACATAACAAGTTTTGTGTATTAGGGAATTTTTCATGTGTTACTGAAGGAATTATATATGCTCTACGTTGTCCATGTAGGTTGGTGTACATAGGTGAGACTAAGAGAATGTTTAAGTGACGTCTGCAAGAACATGTCAGAGACATTAAAATATGTAAAATTAAAAGTGCTATTGCTGTCCATTTCAAAGAATTTCATAACAGTGACTATAAATTATTACAGGCTACTGTTTTGGAAAAAAAATATTTGTAAAATTAGGAGATGAAGGAAGGTTAAAATATCAATTGTTATTTAAAGAATCTTTATTTATTTGAAAATATAACACTATGGTTCCTCAGGGTCTTAACTGTGAAATTAATTGGAAATGTTTTACTTAACTATGTAATTGTTTGTAATTAATTTTTTAATTGAATTATTAGTTTGTCTGGTGGGTATTCAAGGGGAATGCTTGAGTAATGTTTTTTATACTTCTTGAAGACTGCTTGGTCAAGGCGCTGAAGTCTGTTTGCAGTTTCTGTGTTGTTTTGGTGATTATTTTCCGCTGTTTTCTTGTGTGGTTTTGCACTGTTTCTCATATGGCCCTGTGTTTCAGCCTCTGTCCTCCACCTACATACCAGGCTTTGTCCATATGACATGCTGTCAGGGGTTGTTATGTAGTGGCCTGTGAGTATGTCATGCTGCCATTCCTGCCATCATTCCACTGCTGTTGTGGCCCCCACACATACTGTGGGGTTGGGTCCATATATGTGTGGGCTTCGCCTGCACAATACACGTGTGCTCTTATGCACACCAGAGGCCAGTGTATGTAACAGTGATATATGGCCCTGTATTATTGAGTCTGGGGGGCGCACCATAACTAACCTAGGCTGTTACAACATGTGAGGGGTATCAGGGGTAAGCTGCCTTAAGGTATCTGGATGTACATTACCATGCAATTCACCTTGGGTAAATGCAGGCCTACTGCTTCCTGCCATACAGACTGTTCTGTTTTTCAGTGTGATTGTGATGGTTTCAGTTTTGCCTTGTTATGTAACATATACATCCCATTGTGTCAACTGAGGACTTTACCCCCTAGGAATTGTGTACAGAGTGTAGAGAGAGGCTGCTGCACTACACATCTGCATTACTTACTGTTGATTGATTGTTATCCTGTGGCCCAGTCTGTCTTTACTGTTGCACTACTTGAAGCCCTTGTCCTGGACAGCAACATATGTAATGCTTTACAGAATACTGTATTAATTGATCTGTTTGAGAGTTGCATTAGTCTGTTTATATGGATTTCAGAGTCTAAACAGCTATATGACATGGCATATACAATTGTAATAGTACACAAATAAAGCTTTTTCATGTATGCAAATCTGTGTTTGGTGTTATATCCTTTGACCTCTCTGTGGGTATATGATTCGGGCAACAATTGTCTTTTATAATGGTGACTCATACAGTGTCCAGCTGATAAGGTGGCAACTGTAGGCATCCTGGCTGTTCCATACGGTGTGCACCCTAATACATATCTGTGTGTATATGTGTAGTTTATATATATATATATATATATATATATATATATATATATATATATATATATATATATATATGTGTGTGTGTGTGTGTGTGTGTGTATATATTTAAGTTTTATTAACATATGTTGGTTATTAATAGTCAACACATTCCAGGATTAGGTATAACAGCATGCATAGATATTCCCAGTAACCCAAACACCAGATATGGAGCAGTTGCATAGCAAACATAACACATACCACATGGGACCACAGTAGTAATTACAACAGCATGCAGGTACATTGATGGCACCATGCCACCAATGTGGGAGTATTTTAACATAGCACATGCATAGAAACGGATTTAAATAATTATTGAACAATAGGACATATGTCCCAACATTAGAATTTAGTCAGCACATACTGAGTTGTGTTTTAGTTTATTGCTGCAGATATGCTGGGGGAGAAAAAGATGTCAAGTAACAACTAGTATATTCCTGTAGTTTGCATTACTTTCCTAGTCAGTGCTGTTATCTGTACCTTACAAGTATTAGTACACTACCCTATTGCCTTAGTTTGGACAGTGGTATGGCTGTCGACAACTATATACATGAACTGGTTTTACCTGCATTATACACCTGTTACCTGGTATACCTGTGGAGGAATTGTTTGTTAACACTAACTAACTGTTTCTGCACATACTCCCAGATTCCAAGTTGATGTTATGCACATACCTGTCCATCTCTTTTTGCACACACTCTGGACATTTCTTGACCACATGCAGGTGAACCAGGACATATTTTTACTATTGCCCTCTTAAATCTTTAGAGAATTATACAATGGCAGGTTTGTTTTTATTGACATTTTCCAAATATGTACTGGCCTGACAGTCAGTTATATGACATGAAATGCTGCCTACATGTCAGAGATTAGCACACCGATATGCCAGAGGGACAGGGTGACAGCCTGCAGATATGGGCCGATTAACTGGACATTCTGGACATTTCTGTACACTTCTGGGGTATGATTCTGCATACAACTTACTACCACTCCCAGGATTCGGACCATGGCTGTGTCTGCAAAAAATAAAACACTGTCTATCACAGTTGCGTGTGCTATATAGATATTGCTGTGTATCTCTTATCTGACTTCTGTCTTTAATTCCCCTTTGGTTTTACATTCTGACCCTGTATTACAACACTCTTATACAGGATTTCCTAGACAGTTATATTATGTAGCACAGTGTGGGTGACAGTGATGAGTAATACCTTATTATTCAGAGCAATTGCAACACTAACAACGCCATACAATACCAGAGAAAACAGTACTAGTACAGGATATCAATCTTTTATTTTTAGGCACAGTGTTCGTATCTGACAGACCTGTGGGAGCAATGTTTGTTAGCACTACTTGAATGTTGCCACACAAATTACTAGATTCACATTAGCATTATGCACATACATCTCACTCTGTTACAGTACACACTCTTTCACAGATTGACAACATGGGGGTGTAGATGGGATATACTTGGCTTATTACTCTCATAACATTTTGAGGAATCACTAGAGTGACAAGTTTGTTCTTATAGATGTCTGACAATCAGTTGTATTTCTTGTTTGCTGCCTAAATGTCTTGGATTATCCCACTGATTTCCCAGAGGGACAGGGTGACAGGAAGCAGATATGGTCCAATTTACTGGACATTCTGGACCTATCTGTACAGTTGGGGGTATGAGTCTGTATGCAGCCTACTACCACTCCCATGATTCGAACCATGGCTGTGTGTGCTAAAAATACAACAGTTCCTGTCTCAGTTGAGTGTGCTATTTGGCCTTTGTTGTCTGTCTTTCAGTGTTTTCTGTCTAAGTCTCTCTCAGTTGTACTATATGACCTCTTGGGATTACACCAGTCATATACAAATATTTCTACACATTTTATCTATGTAGCACAGTGTGGGTAACAGTGCTTATTACAACAGTACTATTAAATGATTGCAAATCTACATTACCATATTATACCAGAGTAAACACATGCAGTCCAGAAGTTAGACCTTGATTGTCACACTATTATGCTTTTATTTACATACAACCTATATGAGACTCTTCCTGCCATAGTCTCTGGTGTATGCAGTACATGCCTTAAACAATACAGGTTTTATACTGGCAATTAACTTACTACTGCTTTTCGATTTATTTCGTATGACAGTACATGCAAGAGTATTACTAACTTGCCTCATGTCACAACCGCTCCAATCTACATCCATGGGCCTCCTGGTTCATAGCCCACTCACTTGCCACTGTGAAAGACATAGGAGGAACATTTAGCTATACCTATCCATAATATACATGAGCTGGCAATTATTAAACAGGTAGTGGACTGATACTTACACATGGCTGGGATTTCTCCTGTCCTCCTAGCCTCTTGGATCCACTGATCCAAGAGATCTCCATTTTGCTGCTTCAGGTCGACATAGTGGTGCCTGACCTGCTCACCAGTTCGGGGTATGCCAGTGGCACTGGTGTGGTCATGGGTGAGATGTTCCCAGGCTTCTGCTTTGTATTGGGAATCCTGGTACTGGCCCTGCAGCAGTGTCATGTCATGGTCTTTCACAAGGAGTCCTGCCATGACTCTGGACTCCTGGATGCCCAATCGCTGTGCCCAAAAGCACACACCATCTCCCATTCCAGACATAGTGCTTACAAGGGGAAGCTACAACCAGTTATGAGATGTATCCCCCCCTGTTGGGTTTAAATAGGGCTGGTTTTCCGCACTTTGCTGTGATTGGACGGTTTTGAAAAGGCTAAGCTATGGGCAAACCTGCTTACCTAAGGATGGCATTGCTTAAAGGGGTATACCAATGGGCAGATTCAGTTAACTGTCCTACATATTGCTTACACATACTAAGATGGGCTGTGCAATGCTTAGTGTTGCTTAATATTTAAGTTGCATTATATTTTTTATTTTTATTTATTTTACATTTGTTGCCCGGGCTAGTCTAACTGGATATATGTCCATTTTCAGTAGAGGCCTGGGGAGAAAAGCTCCAGGAAATAACATACAATGTAAGAAAAAGCATTGAGACAGTCCTATGCAGCAATAATGAAGACATCAAAAATAGTTTAAACAGCTATAATTATAACAGAGTTATATTATAAATTCTATGTAAAAATATAGAAGAATAAAAACATTTTTTTTTTTTTAACAAATCTTAGTAGGTCTTAGTTTGATAGTACACTTATATAATTTATATGAGAGAAAAGGATATTAAGGTGTTTTAAGGAGTTTAGTATGTAGAGAAGGTAGAAGGTCAGAGACAAGAAATTGTTAGGGTTACAACAGGAGCATAACCAGTGGTTATTGAAGTAGTGTTTTAGATGTCTTTTAAAAAGTGGGAGAGAGGTCTGGAATGTAAGATCAGGTGGTAATTGATTCCATACTTTTCCAACAGAGTTGGAGAACAAGGAATCACCTGCTAAGTTTTTAGATTTAGTTATATTCATAAGGATTTTGTTTAAGGATCGTAAATGTTTGAGATTACTATATGGTGTAATAAAGCTAGAGAGTATGGGAGTATTGTTGGGCTGATTAAGGGCCTTGGGAGTTATTGAGAGTTGATGAAATTGTATCAGATTTGGAAGTTCAAGCCAGCCAAGTTTTTTTTAGATTAAGAAAGTGATGAGTTCTATAAGGGGAACTAGTAGCAAATCTGGCAATGTTATTATAGGATATAGCTAGTTTGTTGAGGTTCTTTTTGGAGAGGTTAGTGTAGATGGGAGATGCATAAATAAGGGTTGAGAGTAAATGAGTTCTAGCTATAGTGGATTTAGCTAATGGTGTTAGATGGTTTTATTCTACAGAGGGATCCTAATTTTCTGTTGACTATTTTTACTGTGGTATTTATGTGTGGGTCAAAGTTGAGGTTATTGTCAATTGTGACTCCTAAGAGTTTAGTGGTCAGATCAGGGGAAATAAGGGTGCCATTATTAGATGTGAGAGTGAAGTGTAAAGGGGCAGTCCTTTGGGTAGGTGTGAAGAGTAAAAGTTTAGTTTTTTTAGCGTTTAGTAAGAGGCAGCGGTTGGAGAACCAGTTTTCAACTGTATTGAAAGCTTTTTGTGTTTGGGATTGTAGCTCTTCTAGAGAGGAGGCTGAGCAGACAATAGTAGAATCATCTGAGTATTGAATACATGTGGGAAGTGGAATGGCTGAGTGGAGATCATTGATGTAAATGGAAAACAAGAGAGGGCCTAGTATGGAGCCTTGCGGGACACCTAATGAGATAGGTAGGTGATTAGATAGAGTGTTTTTCCAGAGTACAGCTTGCTGTCTGTTTTCTAGGTAGGATGCAAACCAGTTCATGGATAGTGGATTTAGTGAGTGGGACTTTAGGATGTGTAGAAGGATATGGTGGTTAACCATGTCAAAAGCTTTTGGTAAGTCTACGAAGACTGCAGAGGAGAGGATATTATTATTGCGGTTTTCGTTGATATAGTTTGTAAAGGAAAGCATGGCAGTAGAGGTGCTGTGAAGTGGTCTAAATCCATGTTGACAGTTTGCCAGTAGGTTGTGAAGGAGAAGGTGGTTCATAAGCTGTTTGTGGACACATTTTTCTATTATTGTTGCAATAGGGGAGAGCAGTGCTATGGGACGAAAGTTGGACATTTCATTAGAGTTTCCATCTTTGTGTAATGGGATAATGTGATAAATTTTCCAGATGGATGGTATTATACCTTCATTTAGGGTTCTATTTATCAGTAAGGACATGGGATAAGCTATGGCTTTAGATGCTATTTGCAGGAATTCTGATGGGAGTTTGTCAGCTGAGGGGGTAGTTGGTTTTAGTTTTTGGAGAAGGGAGCGAATGTATGATGTGGGTACTGGTTCTAACTTGAATACTGGGGGATCCTTGGAGGTGGGAGTTTGTAAATTAGTGATATCGGGGGATAGGTGGCTGGCAAGAGTTTGGATAGTATTGGTAAAGAAAGAGTTAAAGGCATTTGCTATATCAGTTAAATTGTCAGGGTTACTGCCTAAGGGGTTGGGGGTAATAGTTTCTCCTGGATGAGTAAGTTTATTAATAGTAGACCAAAATTTTTGAGGTTCCTTGAAGGAGGACTGTTGTAGGTGAAGGTAGTATTTTTTTTTGTCTAGTATGATGGCTTTTTTTGTGATATTTCTTTCTTGTCGAAAGGTTAGGTGGTCCGTGGAGTTCTTAGTAGTTTGCCATTTGGCCCAGGATTTGTTTCTTTGTATGATTAGTTGCCTAGTTTTGTTTGAGAGCCAAGGAGCAGGTTTAGCTTTCATTCTAATACGGTGCATAGGAGCATGGTGGTCCAGGATGGTTAGGAATGTAGAGTTAAAGTATTCAACTGCTTTGTTAATTGGGAGGGATTTTGGAGGTGACCAATTACATTGTTTAAGGTCTGTTTGGAATTGTTCAGGGTTAAAATGCTTTTTGCTGCGAACTGTTCTAATAGTGATAGGGAAGGTTGGGTTAGTTTTATGTCTGATTATATATGTTAGCAGGTGGTCACTAAGGTCATCTGGGAGGGTTCCTGCAGTATACGTTTGGTGAGGGCTATTAGTTAGTATCCAATCTAAGGTGCTTTCTTTTTTATTTAGTTTGTTGATTCTGGTGGGTGAATTAATAGCTTGTGAGAAACCATAAAGGGTAATGTGGTTGGAAGGGTTTGTATTGTTACATGAATTCCAATCAATGTTAACGTCTCCTAGGACTATGGTTTCTTGTGGGAGTTGAGAAGACAGTCCATTGAGTATTTTTTCAAGTATACCAATGTTGTTACCTGGGGGGAGATAGATGCGTATAATATTTATAGTTTTATGTCTGTTGAGCTGGAGTTTTGAGATAAGTATTTCACTGCTGAAGTCTAGAGGTAGGTTAAGATTAATGATACTAAATTGTATGTGTGCTTTGTAGAGAATTGCTATACCTCCACCTTTTTTCAATGTGCGGTTAAGACGAAAAATACTGTAGCCTGGAGGTGTGATTTCACTATCTTTTATTGTGGGTTTTAGCCATGTTTCTGATAAGCAGAGGATATCAAATTGGTGGACATCAAGGAGGGCATGAACATGTGGTATTTTATTGCAAATGCTACGTATGTTAAGATGAGCAATGGTGAGAGAATTGGGTGGGTTGATAAGAGGTCCAGTGTTATATTTGGTTTGGGAGTTATTTATGGTGGTAGGGATAGATGTTGGGCTGGGATTAGGATGAATGTCCCCATCTTTTAATGTGTGGAGAAATATAAAGTATTTTGGTCTGAGAGGTTTACAGTAAAAGTGAATTGTTAGTTTAGTTTTTAGTTTGTTATATTTAATGTGAACTATTCTATGAAATTTAGCACTTAGGTAGGTAGGTTGAGAAATACTAGTTTGAAAGGTAGGTTGGTTTGGTATTATAGGTGATAAAGTGTGTTTGGATGGAATATGGAGGGTGTAGGTAAGAGGTTTTTCATAGGAAGACAGGAGATAAGTAATAGATAGAGTTGTTAGGAGTGTGATAAGTAATGGTATTTGTAGTAGGTAGGGCATGATTAGGTGGGATGCGAACTAGTGTTAGAAGTAAGTGTTTAAGGTTGGAGGGAGGTATAGAGGGGTATGTTAGGAGGAGTTCTTGTGGGAGGGACTAATTATAGAACACCAAGAACAGGAGCCAGGATACAGCAAACAGGTTTAATGTCTTCTGGTACCTCGGCTATACAAAGCCTTCATAGGAATAATAAAAGACATACAGCAGCATCTTTTTATACATTTGCTAAATTGAATAATTGTGCAATTAATTAATACAAATTGATAGAAAAACAATTAACTACAGTTACTAAACATTTCTGATACACAAAAGACAAGATAAATTACTAAGGTAATAAATACTAGTTTTTTTAAATACCTTATAAAATTATTTTATAAAGTGATGTTCATTTCTAAATTCAGACCCTTAGGCATTAAAGTACCAAAATTAAGAATAAATCTGCTTTCTAAATTTAAAATTTTTTGTGAATAGTTACCAGAGCCTATGACACTTGGTTTAGCAAGAACACAGAAAAATAAAGAATCCAAACACCCATAATGAATACTATTAAAGTGTTCTGAAATAGGACTATCTGTTCTAGTGTTCCTAACATCACCAATGTGCTCCATAATACGTATTTTTACCTGTCGTTTAGTTTGACCAATATAGTATTTAGGTGGAACACATCCACATCCCACTATATAAACAACTCTACAGGATTTGCAATCAAATCTATCTGTGGCATTAAATGTAATGCCATTGATAACACTTCCTGAGAGATTTTTAACCCTAGGGAGAATTTTACATCCGCCACACTCAAACATACCATTACCTTCATTCAAGTGTTTTACATTATATTTTAAACTCAAAAGTTCTTTTAGGTTAGAAAATCTACCATAAGAAAAACACACCCTTTTAGGAAAAAGATGTCCTATCTCATCATTATCACAAATAATAGGCCATAAAAAATCTACAACATATTTAAGTTTGCTAGAAAAGGGAGAATATTTAGTCACAAAAAATATTTTTTCATTATTTGCATTATCAGACTTCTTATGTTCATTAAAACTTTGTATCACATTATCTTTCAAATTCTTATTACCAAGAACCTTAAATTCACTATTTGTAACATTATTTTTTGGATAACCCCTACTTAAAAGTCTATTTCTAACATCATTAAATTCTTTTCTCAAAAAACATTTTTCAGACGTATGTTCGAATATACGTTTGAATTCTCCAAAAGGGAGGGCCTCAATTAAATGTGTTGGATGTGCACTAGAAGCATGTAAAAAATTGTTTGTTGCTGTCACCTTTCTAAAAGGTCTAAACTGAATGTTATTATGTATATCCACATATAACAAAATGTCAAGGAATTGTATACTATATAAATCAACTTTATAGGTAAACTTCAAACCAAACCTATTGGAATGAAGTCCATCTACAAATTCACTGAAATCAGAAATGTTACCTTTACAAATAAATATCAAATCATCAATGTACCTATAGTATAGGACCACAGATTTACGAAAAAACTCTAATGTATAAAGAAAGCTAATCTCAAAGATGGACATAAATAAAATTGCATATGTGGGGGCAAAATTAGCCCCCATTGCAGTACCTTCTTTTTGAAAAAAGATCTTCTCCTCACATAAAAAATAATTATGTGTAAGTGCAAATTCAAGTAACGAAATAATGAAGGAAGGGACTAATTAGACAGGTAGGGGATAGGTGAAGTATTGGTGGAAGAGTGATAAGGTGTGAATGGGTGTGGAAGTGAAGGGAGGTATATGATTGGTGTAATATATGGTGTGGGTGTGTCTATTGGAGGGATAAATGTAGGATCACTGGGGGTGGGTGAGATTTGGGGGTAGGGTAGGGGAGCGGAGTGAGCCCGCAGGGCGAACGGAGCGGGTTCAGACAAAAGAGTAGAGTTTCAAGGAGAACAATCTGTTAAGTGGATGAGTTCAACAGGTAAGTCACAAATGAGAAAGGGTGGGAGAAGGATTGTGAGACTAGCTGGAGGTTAGAAAGGGTAGCAATAGAGCAAAAGTGTAGGAGACAGTATGAGAATGAGAAAGAGTGAGTTAAGGAGAAGCAATGACTAAGAGAGTGGAAAATAGAGGTATGGTACAGCAGATGAGTGTAGGAATAGAATTGCAGATAGTTAGAGGAGAGGTGCCAGTTAGTGTGTAGTCACTAAACAGCTTTGAAGATACACTTGCAGGGAGTCTGGCAATGGCGATATGGGGTATATTACTACCTGAGAGGGAGAGAGAGGTTGGTTTTAGGGCAATGTTTAAGAGATTAGATAATTACTGGTTTGATAGACTGGCTGCTGGCAGTCTTGCTAGGGAAACTTGTCTAGCCTAGCAGTGACATTAAGCATTAGGATCAGCTCAAAGTTCTAGGATCGGTTGTAACACATACTTTCACTGTCTTGTAGTGGGCTGGCTTCTCAGGGAGGTGATAAATAAGGTTCCAGCTCGGACAAATATGTTGAGGCTTCCAGTTGGATGAGGTCTAGTAATTTAGTACAGAGATGTACTGGGTCACAGGCTGGTAAATGAAGAAAAAGAAAGGGTAGTGAGGTAGCAGTTTAGTAATAAGGAGGAAAGTGTTACACATAGATTATAGACAGTTATATGAGTTAGCCATATTAATCAATAGAAACCCTTGGTGTATATAGTAAGATCTAGTGAGTACAACAATGCAGGTACCTAAGGATTCAGAGGACAATATTCAAATGGAGTCAGGAAGCAACAATATACAAAGACAATCAGTAAGCAAGTATGTGAATAGCTACATTCAGTATCTATTCAATTATATTCAGCAATGAAAATTAGAACAGAATTATAACAACAAGCTATCTGTATAGTAACATACAATTATGTAGCTAGGATGGAAAGAACATCATATGCAGCATCTATACAATTGTAAACCACAGCAGTATTATTTAAGTAAAAATGTATTAACTACAGTCTTGAAGAACTCAAGTTCAATAATCGAGCTAAACATATTACTTATATAGGCAAAATAAAACTAAGGCCAGTAGAGTTATGCCTAGGCGAGCAGGGATGGAATCACTAGGTAAGTCCCCACGTGAAAAAACACTAACCAGGCACGGGGGGTACAACAAGGGAGAGGGACACAGCAAACAACTGTTAAGAGCAGTTAGGATTAGATAAAAGGCAGATAAGATGCTGTAGCCTATGATCAGCCAGGTATATGGCGATGAACGCTAGTGAAGCGTTCTGTAGGTGTAATAAATAACAAATGTCCGTATGGTAAAAGGAGTTCTAGGCAAGCAGAGATAGAGTCACTAGGTGAGCGGCAAGCAGAGAAGGAGTCGCTAGGACGGCCACCTGCAGAATGCCAATAATTAGCGAGTGGTAACAGCAGGGGCATGGACCCGAGAAAAAAATGTTTAGCTGCATGTAGAAATATATAAAAAAACATGAGGTACATCTAAGCACATAGACAGTTAAGCATTTAGGGATTAAAGATTAGTAAAATTACAGCTAGGTGAATAGAGTCTGTATGCAGTAAAAATCAATCTAGGCAGCAGAGAGTGGAGTCACTAGATAAGAGCCTGAGTGTAGCACGCTAACAAGTAGCGAGTGGGTGTTTTGCAGCAGTTACAAATAGGAGAACAACAGTAAAAAATCAATCTAGGCAGCAGAGAGTGGAGTCGCTAGATAAGAGCCTGAGTATAGCATGCTAGCAAGTAGTGAGTGGGTGTTTTGCAGCAGTTACAAATAGGAGAACAACAGGTAATATTTCTAAGCAGATAGTATAGTCAGCCCTTAGGAATCTAAGCCTGGTAAACTACAGCTGTGATTAATGAAACATGTACACAGTACCAGTGTTTCTAAGTAGTGGGGAGAGGAGTCGCCATATGAACCCACGCGTAGAACGCTAATAATTAGCTGGTGGATGCAGCGAGGGCGGAAGACACAGTTCAAAGCTGTTAAGCAGCAGTCGGCAATATATGAAAGACAATAGCTACACATTCAAAGTAAACAGTCTTGTATAAAACATTAAAACATAAAAGCAGTAATTAGATAAACAGCAAGTAATATATCTAAGCAGATAGTATAGTCAGGCATTAAGGAATCTAAGCCTGGTAAACTACAGCTGTATTTAGTTAACCTGTAAGCAGTACCACTGTTTCTAAATAGTAGAGAGAGGTGCCGCCTGGTAAACCCACGTGTAAAACGCTAACAATTAGCGAGTGGATGCAGTAAGGGCTGAAGATTCATTACAAAGCCATTTAGCTGCAGTCGACAATATATCACAGGCAATAGCTACACATTCAAAAATAAACAGTCATGTACAAAACATAAAAACATAAATGCAGTAAATAAAGCAAACTCACTGTAGGACAAGCACTGGGCAAGGTGCACAGTAGTCAGCTAGTGGGCAGGAGAGAAAGAATGGCCTCTCCGAGTATGGGGTGTATTTATAACTTATGAGACTACAAGGCGAGGGGTGTAACCTTCAAAAACAGGTAAGAGGCAAGACACACGAGATAAACAGAGAGAGATTTAAGAGGGTAAATGTTGGGGGAGGAGAGTAGAATTTAAGTAACAAGAGTGAGTGAGAGATGGAGAAAGCAGCTAGAGTACAGTCAGACATAATGTAAGGAATACAGACAATAGTGGCCACAAAAGGATAGGTGAGATACAAAGGGTGCATTAGAGGTAAGAACAAGTCAGTAGAGCCAAAAGAGTAGAGTTTCAAGGAGAATAATCTAAGTGGGTGAGTTCAACAGGTAAGTCACAAATGAGAAAGGGTGGGAGAAGGATTGTGAGACTAGCTGGAGGTTAGAAAGGGTAGCAATAGAGCAAACGTGTAGAAGACAGTATGAGAGTGAGAAAGAGTGAGTTAAGGAGAAGCAATGACTAAGAGAGTGGAAAATAGAGGTATGGTGCAGCAGATGAGTGTAGGAATAGAATTGCAGATAGTTAGAGGAGAGGCGCCAGTTAGTGTATAGTCACTGAACAGCTTTGAAGATACACTTGCAGGGAGTCTAGCAATGGTGATATGGGGTATATTACTACTTGAGAGGGAGAGAGAGGTTGGTTTTAGGGCAATGTTTAAGAGATTAGATAATTACTCGTTTGATAGACTGGCTGCTGGCAGTCCTGCTAGGGAAACTTGTCTAGCCTAGCAGTGACATTAAACATTAGGATAAGCTCAAAGTTCTAGGATCGGTTGTAACACATACTTTCCCTGTCTTGTAGTGGGCTGGCTTCTCAGGGAGGTGATAAATAAGGTTCCAGCTCGGACAAATATGTTGAGGCTTCCAGTTGGATGAGGTCTAGTAATTTAGTACAGGGATGTACTGGGTCACAAGGGCGGCCACGGTGGTGCAGTGGTTAGCATTGCCGCCTCACAGCAAGAGGTTCTCCGATTCGATCCCCAGCTGGGGTGCCTTCTGTGCGGAGTCTGCATGTCCTCCCTGTGGTCGCGTGGGTTTCCTCCGGGTGCTCCGGTTTCCTCCCACATCCCAAAGACATGCTGCAGGTGGATTGGACACTCTAAAATTGGCCCTAGGTGTGCGTGTGAGTGTGCCTTCTGTGGACGGTTGGGCGCCGGGCTGGCAACTCGTCACTGTAAAACTCCACTGCCATTCAATGTGCGGACAAGGTGATCCGCTGTGGTGACCCCTGACCGGGAAAAGCCGAAATAAGAAGAAGAAGAAGAAGAAGATGTACTGGGTCACAGGTTTCACTGTCTTGTAGTGGGCTGGCTTCTCAGGGAGTTGATAAATAAGGTTCCAGCTCAGACAAATATGTTGAGGCTTCCAGTTGGATGAGGTCTAGTAATTTAGTACAGGGATGTACTGGGTCAAAGGTGTAGGACAAGCACTGGGTAAGGTGCACAGCAGCCAGCTAGTGGGCAGGAGAGAAAAAATGCATTGTGGCATTGATTTATTATTCATTACATGTTATATATGTGTTTGGTATCCATGATTCATGTGTACATACACCATATGGGGTCCTTGTGTTTGTTAGGGAATTTCAACACTTTATTACATTGACACTTCACATCTGGGCTTAATGCAGTACTCCAGTTCACATATTTATGTCCTGTAGTTGGTTATACAATATAAAACTGTATATAGATTCCTTTCATATGTTCAGTTTGTATTTCCTATGGTGAAAATATGTTTGGTGATACCTCAATCTTATGTACTGCTGTGATGGTTTAGTGGTTAACTACTATGACTATAGTGTACTGGGTTCTCGATTCAAGACCTGCAAAGGCTGTTTATTTTGTTTCTGGCCATAACAGTGGCTGATGCATACAGAGTGCTTAAGCCAATTTTAAGCAATTGTAAGCAGGTTTGCGTGGGTTTGCATGAAGGTAAGCAATGCTAACCTCCGGTTAAATATACCTATAGAGGGTTAGCTTCAATATTGCTTAACCTGTGTGCGCATTGCTTATCCCCACACAGATGGGCTTAAACCCGCTTACTACTGCTTGAATATGCTTAATCCAACTTACTACTGCTTAATAGTGCTTACTCCCACGTACCCCTGCACTAATTTAGACAGAAATGTAAAATGGTTCTTGTAAAGGTGGTGGATTTGGAAACTGTATGGATTTATCATTCATTGCACATTTTCCTTCCATTTGTAGCCCTGATTCCTGTGGACATATACTGTATAGGGCACTTGTGATTATCTGTGGACTTTGCAACATTATGACAATGACACCTCACATCTGCATTTAGTGCAGTACCCCAGTTGACAAATATATGTTATGTTGTAGGTTATGCAACAAAATATATTGCTCATAAAGTGATTTGACATGGAAAATAGATTGTACTGGAGTGGGACTCGAACCAGGAATGGCTGCTCGTAAGGCAAATGCTCTGCCCACTACACTATTGCTGTACTGGTTCATTTGCATATATCTTGATTTTTTTCCCTCTTGTGCCATTTAAGCTGCATTAACCTTAGCTAAGAGATGGGCAAACCCACCAACTACAGTTAAATTTAATCTGTTTTATAAAAAAAAAAACTTCTGTATCTTTACTGTTTTAAATATTGCTCTTGTAAACTTGGGGGGGATGTTGCTGGGGGTATGAGAGCACCTATGAGCAGTCTTGCTCATTCTTTTTCATACTCTGCTGTTCTTCATTGCAGGGGCATGTATATTCTGAGAGCTCTGCTCTCAGACATGCCCCCTGCACTCGTACATGCTCCATGTCCATTTAGGAGCTCATGCAGCACGCCTTCATTAATATGCATAGCACACTGCCATACTGCTCCTAAATGGCCACTTCTGTGCAGGACTAAACAAGTCTTATACAGAAGGATAGTGAATCCGGGGGATAATCTTCTATGCATTTATTCTCATTCAGCCCTTATGTAGCTCATTCAGTTCCTGCCTTTCCTTAAACCCCATTCCTCCTCCAAAACACTCTTGCATACATTGTTTCGACAATTCCCATTTTTCTATGTAATTTGCTCCCAGCCTTTTCTAAAGATCCAACTTCTAGTTCTTTTATCTTTGTTACCCTATTCACTACTTCTAGGACAGCTGGCTTAGACTTTGATTTCCATTTTCTAGTAATTGTTTTTTTTTTTTTTTGTTTGGCTGCCACCAGTTCTAAATTCAGCAAGGTCTTCTATATCTAGACAATTCCAATTCTGTATCAATGTTCAAAAAAGAAACTTATTTCCTTACATGCACCAATCTGCTCACTCACTATTTCTGACAGAGTAGTCTTCAGGGAATTTTTAAAGTCTGCCAACTCATTACACTCCCAAAAATATGAACTCATGTACCTCTTTCTTCTCCAATACGCCTCCAACATTTGTAATCTAACCAAGGAAAAATTCTTTGGAGTCTGCTTGGGGTACAAAAATATCTATGCAGACACTTCCTAGCAAAAATCTATTATACTTTGGTAGATATTTGGGAGGCATACATATATCCTCCCATTGTTTCTGTCTGAAGAGCCTTATCTGGTCTGTCTGCCCAATCCTTTATAACCTGCCTTGATTGATTCCTATAGTTATCATGCAACATTTCATATGCCCTACTAATTGTCCCTTTTGAACAGCAGCTTCTGCTCTAGATTCTACATGCATGTCCTATGCATTGAATTGTCTGCCATCTCTCCAGTTGTTTTGCCTTGCATCTCATTAATGTTATTCTATTTAGCACCTGGTACTGAGCCCAGTGTTGCAGTTTCACTTAGCAGTGTGGTGAGAATGGATATCTTTGTAACACAGCAAATGTTGTCAATGCCAGAATGAAATCCTCTTAAATTCAGCACTAGTTAGAGGAAGATACATTTCTCAATCTTGGCATCACTAAATGGAATCCTACAACATATCAATTTCTTTGTGCTGTAATTCTGACACATATTTCAAAGCTACAACACTGGGATTCATTCTGGGAATGAAGAACTTATACTTAGTGATAAATTAATTACTTGCCAACTCCTGGTTTCATCCCCAAATAATTCATGCCATGGCATTGCCTCTTTTGGTGAGGGGACTGGAGGTAAACTCAAATTCTGACTTACTTCTGGATGCTTCTAAATCTATCTACTATTCCTTTTGTAAACAACTTATCACTGTCTGTTTAATAAATAAACATGAATACATACTGATTCTGTGATCAGCCTTAAGAAAATGTCATATTTCTGTTCCACTCCCAGCAAGCACATTAGACAACTTTCCTTTCGCTCATAATGTTCTCCCATTTACTAGGCCTACTTTTTCAGTACTCCCAAAGGATGTGTTGATTTGCTTGCTTGCTTGTTTGTTGGTTTGCTTGTCTTTTATATTTGGTAATTAGGGTGGTAGACTGATCCCAAAAGGTCCGATTTCAACTACAACCTGGGGATAAATTCAGATACAAGAATTACATTTAATCAGTGTTAAGTATAAAATGTATAGCCATTTATATTAATAAAATACACACTGCTTCTAGCTGAGTAGCAAAGGGAAAATACAGAATAAATTGGTTTACACGATGTACATATCTAGTCAAGCAATGCAGTTTCACAGAGAGTAAAAAGCTAAAGTAGAAACACTATTTATTGTATTTTCAAGTGTGGTGAGATTTTATTATCATTTGAAAAATTATCACAAGTAGGAAAGGTCAAAGTGCAGGATATTACGTTAGTGGTTTTAAAACTCATTTATGTGACATGCATAGTGCTGGAAGCAAGACCAAGTAGTAAGTCATCCTTTCTTGAAGATATGCAAGTAGCTATTTTTTTTTTGCATGAGGTACAGTTTCTAATGTCTTTGGGTGTATGTCCCATATCTTGGGCCTAGGCTGTCAATGTATTGATAAGCACCTTATAAGTCACCACTACATATTTTGGTCAAGAGAAAGAATATCCCTGACACCATTATAAAATTCTGAGCTTTCAAATGTGATTCACATGCCTCACTGTTATTACAGCTTACCTTAATGACTGAGACTCATATCATGGGCCAAAATGCCTGTAATGATATATTTTAACATCCCATCAATATTCTACTGCACTTTCAGAATAAGTAATTACTTGAAGGGTTTGGGATATTCTAACTCTGAAATGGAATTGAAATACACAAGGCTATTTCAAATAAAACACGTTTAGAAAACGATCAAAGATATTAGCACATACTTTTCTTGACAATATTCTGTTGATACAGTAACACCTGGAAATACCTAATTTGTCAAGCCAAGGTTAAACATTTCACTCAAAAGAAGCCATTCATCTTAAATATTCCACAGTTCTTTTGGCATGAAATAAATAACCACACTAGAAGAAACAAATTATTCCCCCAACAACTCTGAAGATAAATTATCACTCCTAATAAAGAGATACCTAATGCACAAGGTACATGATTTCATGCCAATTTAATAGCCTTTCTTCATTTTCAAATTCCTTCCAAAATCCTTATTATGAAACTAATAAACTTGCTCTTCCAACGTCCAGAAATTTCTGTCATCAAAGTGAAGAGGGGGCTTATAGCATATTCATCTGACAGGCAGTTAACTGAATTCTCGCATGCATACAATGTATTTGAAAGTGTTTCATTATGTCACTTTACAAACATCTCTCTCTTAAAATATTTCTTCCATGGCCTTTGGAATTCTTCCATAATTTTAGATTACCTAGTCTGATCACAGAGGCCAGCTTTATTTCTTGAGACCCAAATCTCTGCCAGTTCATTTCTCCACTCTCCAAAATCTTAGAAAAAAAAACAGTTTAATACCAGGTAAGATGATTTCTGTAGAATTTTAGTCATCTTACAAAAAATATGTTTTGAAAGGGGCATATCTCTATACTGAAAGACTCTGTCATGTAAATTGAAATAAGCAAATGCACTGATGTGCTTTTTAACAAGTTGAGCAAAGCTTCAAACTCTCTGCCAATTCTGGATTGCATAATGAATTACTGGTGGATTGCTAAATACCTGTTAAACAGGACTTACCCAGTCAGGATTCATGGTTCAAAAATTTCTGTCTTTGCCACTTTCATCTGTATAAAGAATCCCTCAGGGATACATGTTTGTGTAATTATGTGTTCCAGCATGACTGCCCACTAACAGAGCTCATTTCATTCACATAACTCCAAGCACTGAGTAAGTGTAGTTGTGATAAGCCCATAATACCATGTTAGCTAACTTAGCTAATATAACATATTCCAATATCACACATATCACACATCATTGTGTAAGCTAAAAACTTTGTTGTAACAGGAACGGACTTGCTCATATAGGACAATGAAAAAATGTTTTAAGGTCACAACCTAAAATCCTTCATAATACCCTGTATTTATTTCTACCATTATAAATATGATTACTCGTACTTGTCCTACAATGAACATAATGCTGTATGCAGGTGACTTCACTATATGGTGTTCTGACAAAAACACAAACTATAGAAGATAAACTGACTTAACGCTTGATGCTATTTCATGACCGGGTTTGGTAACAATGGAAAAATGGCCTGATCATCGACTCTGACAAAAGCATTGCTACCATCTCTTTCTGTCTTAGTTTTTCTGTGTCTGTGGCTAGCATATTGAACAGGTATACCTTTACAATTCCTAGGTATCTAGAAGGATCCTTTACCATATTTTTTGGAGTATGTTAGAAAATCTGATGCATGGTCCATTATTCCCTTTAAAGGAAGAAAATATTTCAGTCGGTAGAGTTATTTTAATTAGGGCAATCAACTCTGTACACATTTTTGAAATGTTTCTACAATCTCAGAGATTTCCAAGTTTTGCTTTGAACAAAATGTGTCCTTTCTTATGTAATTCAGTGGTAATGTAACACCATAATCTCATTCCTTTATTTGTAAACCTTTATACACAAGCCATTGCCCATCCTTAAGAAATGCAAAAAAATGCAAATATTGTCTGAGTTACTAGTCTTCTTTGGCATCCTTGCCCATAATAACCCTTAGACAATTTTCATTATACTGTACTTGCTAATCCTTTTTGTACTCGATCCATTCATCTTGAATTTTATCTTTATATAAGATTTATATAAGATGCCTTTCACTAAAACACCATTCACTGAATCTTAGATCATCCTTTTTCATTCATTCACTCATTCACAGTTTCAAAGGTCTGTGAGTTTGATTGTCAAGTATATGGCCTAATGGCTATCTAGGAATATGAATGCTAAAGCCTTACTCACTTTTCTTACATGTATTACAGTTATTTCGGAAAGAAATTACCTTTCTTTAGAATGTGAGTAGACACTATTTAACCTAGTTAGTAAATTTACTTAGAATTTTTTCTGATGTTCTAAAAGGTGCAGAATCATCTAGGGTCATAAGAACTGCGTTGAGTTCCGGCACTCATTCAGAAATATTTCATAATCTTTTCAAAAACTTAGATTAGGCTTACTGAAGTGTATTTCCTTCTTCATTTCTTCTTTCCACTCTCATACAAATAAGCCACATTTGCTGAGCTTCATAATTTCTTATATTAACTGCTGAGCAGGGTTACCAGAAATCAAATCTGTCTACTATATATTTTACTTTGTTTAGAACTTGTGATGTGTGGTCTCAAGTTTTAGCAATCATCTTTCTTTCCTCTTTCTTTAAGAGTTTTTACTGAAAAAAATCCTTTGCCTTGAGCCTATGAAGTTTTCTCTATTTTCTGCATAATGAATAGCTGAGTAAAACAATAGAAAAAATGTCAACTTTACACTTAACCTATTCTTCATGCCTTATGATGTTCTTTGTATCTTTATTATTATATCATTTAACTTTTATCTCATTCATACTAACTAAATTCTTTTATTGGATTGTACACTAAATGTGTTAGTCACTGTACTCCTTGAAGTTTAACTCTCCTTGCTAACCTAGGCCTCCTATTACAACAGGGATTCTTTAGTCTCATACTCCTGAATATGTTTATTAATTAGCAAAGCTTTTCCATGTAGTATTGCTTCTACTAACTGATTATCAGATGAACAACCACTAGTATAAAAAAAAGAAATTAAATTAGTCTGTTGTCTGGATACATTTTGCCTATGTAACTTACTAATGTACTAATGTACAGTGATTCTAACAGATTTTTTAAGTAAATATTGAACTGGATAGTCTTCATTCCATTATTTTTTTTTCTTATAAGTAATTTTATATTTTTTAATGTCTGTTGAGCTACATTTCAGAATATTTTCCATAGAAAGGAAGGGCATAGGCTATCCCCCGGATTCATGAAACTCGGCGCAAGTCCGGCATAAGTCTTGCGTCGGCCGTGAGGCGTAGATGTGGAGTAGACACACCATATGCATATTAATGAAGGCGCGCAGCTGCCACAGCCACGTGCATAGGAAACATGCGCGAGTGCAAGGCGATCGGGTTGCAGGGAGGCGTGTCAATGTCGGCTTCCGAGGAGCAACCTAAACTGCTGAATATTATATTCCGCCAGCAATAGTAATCGTACCTATCAGTGTCCGCGGAGACTGAAACATATACAAAGCAGAGTTCCTGCAAACAGAAAATGAAGAGTCAAACACAAATGCACGGTAGGGAATAATGGGTCCCTACCCATGAACAAATGACAGGAAAACCGTGTGCCTGTAGTCCGACATAGTGGTGATAGCTATACCATGTGGAAGTGAAACGTATCAGATGTTAGCACGCCGCCAGTAGGTACGTCCAGTCCAACGGAGAGGGTCACCATCCAACCCATAATATGAGGGAGGGAACATAGCTGTGCAGATGTGTCCATAACAAAATACATGAAGAGAAATGTAGATATAGGTAGTGACCGTATGCCTGAATCATATCCCACAAGCCATGTAATATTCACATACAAAAGGTATGTCCGTATTTCACATACCAAAAGTGATAGGAAATAGCATACGCATGTAAACGAAACAGAAGGAGCATATAAACGAGCCATAACAACACGGACACATGTAGGCCAAAAGGAACAGTATGATCCGTACCGTCGACCAAGATTAACACCTGTCCCACTTTGCGAGCGACAGTCCCTCTGTGGGCAGATGTGTCCTGACACAAACATGTAAAACTAGCAAATGTTCAGAGAATATATGACATAATTCCTCCATAGACGTCATGCAATAGTTGCAGTAAACATATTTCACTGGACGTATAATACAATAAGATACCGAAATGCTACAAGAATAAGCTTAGATATAGGCAAGAATTGTAAGTTCTATCTGCCGAACTGACCTTGGGTATGTGTCAGCCTGTAAAATATGCTGTGTTCACCACAACTGTCACAGTAGGGTTGCCACCCTTACAAATGGCCAAAGTGGGACATGTTTGGTACAGACATCAGACTGTACAGGCCGACACATACCCACGGCCAGTACAAAGGACTGAACATAACTGTTTTGCCTACAGAAAAGCGTATTCCTGTAGCATTTTAGTTGCTTATTCTGTTACTCATAACAGTCAGGTATTTCAGATACAGAATTAACTGTTTAATGCAACTATCACATAAAATATAAGAAATATGTGTGTCCTAAAATTTCAGGACATTTGCCATGTTGACAATTACATGTCAGGACACAACTGCCCAAAGAGGGACTGGCCCTCTCAAAGTGGGACAGGTGGTAACCCTATGTCACACTGTGGCCAATTGAAAAGGTGGAAACACAACCGTTGACTGTGGGGAGGCAATGTCCACAATGGTCGGACATGTGTAAGGAATAGCTTGGACATAGGAAAAGGTGCCATCCTACCAATGAGTAGAACAGGCTGGCAAAATCCGGAAGTCAGCTGTATAATCCGAACGTGTATGTGACACAGTCGAACGGGTAGTACCCGGATACACCAACCAAGTAATGAAAGCGAAGTTAGGGCGTGTACCTATGTGCGTGAGGTATAGTATATGGAAAGCAAACATGGCAGGGTAGTCCACACAACCATAAAGGTACCCGACACATGTAGGGTAGTCAATGTGTAACTCTGGCCGTGTCATGGGTCAACAACCAAAGTAGTGCTCTATGGGGTGTGAGTAATTCGCGTGTGAGGGGTGTGTGTTTAATGGTAAATTCCTCAAAGGCGATACATGTGTCGTATGCAGAAAAGGTGAACCGGAGGTGTATGAGGGGGCAGCGGGTGAAGTGGAAAGAAACACAACCTCATGTAGAAACAGCTGCAAGACAAGCAGACAGGCCATAGTGTAGAACACAATCTCACAAACATATGAATATGGAAATATGCGAGACAAATGTATAGATACGGCACAGTCACATACCCACAGATGGGTCCTGATGGAACTGGCCATAACAAACGCAACACACCTGGATGCATAATAGCCTACCCAGCATACCCTCCACAACACACAACCTGCCACCATACCAGAACGTCTACCAAATCCAGCCGTACTTGGTCCACTGGTTTGTTGCAGAAACAGCTACACACAGTGACCCCTACGCATATGTAGTAGGTATTGTCACCCTAGGCATTGTCAGGATTGCAAACCATGTACCCCCTGCAGGTAAAACCCCCTGCACGTTTTTGTGCATCCAGAAAAATCTTCGTTATCCAACATGTTTTCGTTTTGACCAATTTTTGGGATATCCCTCATGGGATGACCAACTTGTGTAAATAGTAGAATGGGTATGACGACATGATGTCCAGTCCAGTAGATATCTGGACACAAGTCAGAACGTGCAGTGGAGGTCCATGACACTGTCCAGCCCTAAGTGGGTATGCATAACCTACCACCCAGGATAAAATACCTTCCCGTGATGCACGTGTCCAGACACGAATAGGAGGGAGAATATAATGCACACATTTGCAAAGTGGAAAACGGCATGAGGGCGAGGAAGACACTACGTAAACATGTCAACCCTGATCAAGTGTGAGGGACACTGACTGTGTGCAGTCGTGACTGACCATACCTGTCAACCTGTGTGAGCAAGATATCTGGACAGAGCCATGAATATAAGTGAGACAAAGGTCCAAAATCAGGGACAATCTGTAAACATATCTCTTAGAAACATAGAATTTGATAGAATAACAGTTTGCACATTGGCATTAATGTCTGGAGTATGAAGTCTGAAACCCAACTGTCTGTCAGCACGTTCCGACTGCAGTCTTTAATGCTGAGCTACTGCTGTGCCAGAACACAACAGCATATTACAGAGGTCTGTGCCATACCACCCAACTGTCCAGATATTCGCAGAATGACTAGGGTCACCACCTGTCCCACTTTGCGAGTAACACTCCCTCTGTAGGCAGTTGTGTCCTGTGAAATAAATCAACACATAGCAAATGTCCCGAGAGTTTATTCCCTAATTTACTTTAATAGTCGCATAAAATGGTTATCATGTATGAATCCTCAATATGTTATGAAGTAGCATAAGCAATTCAAATGTTACTAGAATAAGCTATTATATGTACAAAAAAGGTTAAAGTTCAGTACTATGCATGGCTGTAGGTATGATTTGTCCTGGAAAATCTGACATCTCTACATAACATGTCCCACTTTGGGCAGTCGAGAAGGTGGCAACCCTAAGAATGACCATAGGTTCGCCCCATAGTGTTGGTGTGTGCCTCCGACAATCTGCACCAGTGTGGTAAATATCTGGGGATTGACGTCACTAAATAATGAGAAATATCCTGAGTATAAGACTCCACAACCTGCACAACAGTCATGCTAATGCAAAACCTAGCATTCTATCAATGCTCTAAGCTTGTAAGAGCAATCGTTAAAATGTGTCCATAATTGTCCCACCATCGTGTAGGTTTTGTGCAGGTTCAGTGCTCTAAGAGGTTGAGAGGTATGTTATGTACAAATTTACAGGAACAGCCCTCACACTTGTGTAATATACAACTGCATACCTGTAGTCACTTTATGTCCAAAAATAATAATCCCCATATGACTGTATACAGGTAATAGTTAAATGTGAATGGGAACACCCCTCATCGTGGAGTATGGACTATAACAACCACACCCATAATATGTAATGCCAACAGAATAAGCTGCTGACAGGTGCCCAAACACCTGTGTCTATAAACACAGGTAAAACTTCAAAATAGGGAGATAATCCCTGTCCATATGCTTTGTCTGACATTTGACCTCGGCCAGGGAAGTTCCGTTCACCAGGTGGACAAGCCTAAACCCAGATCATTACATGAACACCTTGACAATCAAAGACCTGTATGTGGCTGGACTATATGCCTTGGTGTTCTGCATATCCTCGGAGTGATTAACAATGCAGCCAGAGTCCAAAGCAGTAGGCAATAGGGAATGTGTAATATGTAGTACCGCCTTTTTCCCAGCAGGAGAATGGATGCCTGTGTCGTAGGTGAAGTGGTGAGGCGTATGTTGCTGTAGCTAAGTACTATGGGTATGCATATCAATGAGGGAGAACACCAATAGCATAGTGGTCCTGGTATCCGGCCAATGTGAATGAAGTCCCGGTTGACCTACGACCACTGCACATATAACCTGAAAGTGTAATGAAAGCATTCGTGCAGTACACACATTTAAATATGTAAAGGTGAACGTGTGTTTCGCAGTAGTCTGTAAACTGTTATACAGATATGTAACTGTTACGGTCAGAATTATGAATGTTCACGGAAGCACAATTAACTATGAAACACATATAACCCACAATAAGGATATGCAAGTGCACCTGCGCATGTGTAATCCGCTCACAGAATAGAAAATGAATGGTGTTTTCCCCACGTTCTATGTACATGGCTCATACCTGTTAAACCCGTAAAGTACGAAACCGGACAAAGCCATGACAACAACTGGTACAAATAGGGACAATCCCCAGATATTGCCCTAACAAACATAGAAAGTGGATAGAATAACAAGTGTGTCACTAGCATGGATTCTCTGAAGGGTATGAAGTCGTAACCTGAAATGTTTGTCATTATTTACCAACGTCAGTCTTTAATGATATGCCACTAACTTGCCAGATAGACACAAGGTTATGAAAAATGGACCAAAGATAAGAGGCAAACAGCTGTACGTGCAGCAGAAATCTGTACAGTTGAAAGGTACGATATGGAGATATATATACACATATATCCACAGACATAATCCACAGCAAATTACGAGATGAGGAATGTACAGGCATATGTATATATGTACATATATAAATCTATACACACACGATACATGAATAGATATATACACAACAAACATATGTCCCTGTACATATAACACATGTATATAAATAGGTCACGGTATAGCTAATATGGATAGACAGACAGACATGCATGAAAGGAGAATACACTGATGGTTTCCGAACCATTGCACGGAAAGTACCAGTGTGACAGGGCCTGCAAGTTCTACACGTTAAACATGAATATAGGTGTCCTTTGCAGGACCCCAAAAATTGATCCTGTATGAAGTGTCAACCGTCACTGATGCAAAAGAAGTCACACCTGCAACTACGATATAGGTGTACATGCAACAGTAGCAGGTGCAAGGGTAATAACACATGGGTCGATTGAATGTATGACGTATGAGCTGATATCTGCAGAGTGGGGAGTGCTCAGAAGTGTCCCACACTTTATTATCGCTCACATTAAGTATGTTTAATGGGTACTGTGGAGGTGTGTCAGGTATGGGAATCATGGGTATGCAGAATTGGGCCAAGGTGTTGGTTGGCACAGATCCATTAGGTACGCCCCATGGGAGTGATCAATATACCTATGTGGGTATAGCACACTCCTACATTCTCCAAAATGGTGCAACCCATCTACTGGATATTGTTTAAACCATTGGGGGAAGACGTAGGGACCTATATCAGTGTCATGTAGGCAATTATCATGGAAGGACACGCGTACGACCAAGATGGTAACCATACCTGCCAGAATGTCAGAATAAGACAGCTGGTCTAAGGCATAGTACACGACAGACAAATAGGGACTATATTAAATATACCTCGGACAAAGTCAGACCATTGATAGAATAATTACGTAGTCAGGAATACGAATGTTATGAGAGCTAGTAATCATGAAATAGAAATGTCAGTCATGATTACCTAACCGCACAGTCCGTCATGGCTTGCCAGCAATCTACCAGAAAGGCACATTATCATGACAAATGTAACAGAATCATAGGTCAAACCCCAGGGCGTACACCCATAATGTGTACAGGTGAGAGGTATGAAGGTAACCTGTCCTAATGAAATGTACAGAACTAGTGATACTAGGTGGACAGGTGAGAAGAAAGACGTCAGGACAAATGACAAAACATGTACAAGTCATAAGCATGTTTGTCCACAAATGTGAATTACAATGTATGGCCTGTGAAAGTCAATGTGCAAGGTTAATAGACTCAAAAGACATGTGTCCCTCAGGGTGTCATGCAGTGTCACCGATACAGTGTCCAGTCCCTCATACTCGTACGTGAGCTCTGCCACTGATGGAAAGCGCAAATACCATCGTACACATAAGGTACATGATGGAATAATTAGTGTGGCTAAGCACCTGTTGGCCTGTGTGAGGAATATAACCCAGTGGGTGGGTGTGTCCTGCAATAGGAATGTAATGGTAACGGGCCTGTGATGGCACCATGTAGTGTGTGTATTGACGTAAGGAAATAGATGTCCAGTATCAGAAACATACCTCACAACTGTATGAATGTGCAGATGTATGCCTCATATGTGTGGTGTGTTCCTCTCACAATCTGTACCTGTCAGCCAAATACCTGAGAACTGGCATCATTACATAATGATAAACATATGTGTTTAAGACCCCAAATCCCTCAGAAAGGTCATACTAATGCAAAACCTATAATACTGTCAACTATCTACGTGTGTAAGAGCAATATGTAGAATCTGCCCCTATCTGTCCCCCCATCATGTTAGGCTTTGTACAGATGTTTTGCACTAGGAGGGTGATAGGAATGATCTGAAACAGATACATGTCTGAGGAAACAGCATTATCGACTGCAAGATAACTCAGAAGATATGAAAAGCGCTGCAGTAGGATGGTCATCCTCAGGTATGTGCTGACATGTCAAATGACACAGCAGTCTATAGGAAGTACCTATAGGGTGTCACCTTTACCAGTGATGACAGTGGGACATACCCACAGCCATGCATACACCACAAATAGACATAGCACACAGCAAAGCCTAGGCCATGATACATGAAGCCTCCGGCGTGTATGGATTGAGTGAGAGTACAGCAAGGAAAGATGACTGCCAGGCTATTCAGCAAACACCTGCAGGGGCGTGCAAGACCGCCCGTAACACGAACATTGCACAGACAATGTTGGGATTTGCAACATACCCCATTTGTATGTGTAAGCTATGCAAATGATGTAATGATAGGATTGCCACCTTTCCAAATGCCCAAAGTGGGACATGTGTGCTACAAACATCAGATTTTTCAGGGCAAAACATACCCACGGCCAGTACAAAGGACAGAACTTCAGCGTTTTGCCTGAATAAAACTCTATTCTTGTAGCATTTTAGTTCCTTATTCTGTTTCTTATAACATTTAGGTGTTTCAGATACAGAATAACTGTTTTATGCAACTATGACATAAAATATAGAAAATAATTGTGTCCTAAAATCCCAGGACATTTGCCATTTACTCACATTTTTGCAGGACACAACTGCCCAAAGATGGACTGTCCCTCGTAAAGTGTGACAGGTGGTAACCCTACATAATTACGAGATATATGAAACAGTAAGCTGTCCGTGCACGAGCAGTGTTATGTGCAGAAATGTACCCTGATGTTATGCGACTAACGTTTTGCACATTGCTAAACGGAGCAATGACAGCTGCAAATACAGTATGAATACAGTTGAAGAAGCATGCCAATGTCCAAGTCCAAGGCCAGTGGTGGCTTTGTCCATTGGATATCAATGAACCAGTAGTTGTCCTCCCCCGATCCCTGGTGTGGAAGCGTAGCGCAGTGCCACGAGAACGGGCTGTGCCTCAAAACAAGACATATGGATAATATACATACTAAATGTAGGTTTAGTTAGATGTAAGTATGCCATGCAGATGAATGGCAAGCTGGAGACTACATGGCTACTGCGTACTGGTACTTATGTGTGGAAGCGCTCTGTCAGAGATGTAACGAACCATTTGTAGGCAGTCTGAGGCAAGTGAGGCTGAGGATAGTGAATCACAACATGTCATGCCATATGGGCCAAGCCTCTACCATGTAGTGTAGGTTAAGGGGACTATTAGAGTAGAAGATAGGTGACAACATGAGTGTGTATGTACAAAACACTGTAACCTCATCGGAGCAGTGTCACATGTGTGCTGTCAGTACTCAGTGGAAGAGACATGTCATGAGCTATCCTAGGGAATGTCAGGAGACTGATGGCGTATGCCATGGATACCACCGATGTGACCTGCAAACCTGCCCACAGTGCGTATGTGCCCATGTGCACCAGTAAGCCCGAGTAAGTATATGTGCACACGTGTTAGCCTGTGTGCGCGTGTGGAAGAACGAGTACGCTAGTTTATGAATGTTGAAGCCCGCGTAATGTCGTGTATGCATTTGTAAGCATGTATACATGTGTACTACACACATCACACACGTACTGCACACACAGACACACATGCTGCCAATACTACACACATCAGTGAAATGGCACATGGAGGGAGACTACATCATCAGAAGAGACAGTGCTGTAAACTATGCTACAGTGATGGTCATAGCTGTAATGCATCATGCCTGCTGAAGTACACCTGGAAGTAACACACTGTGTGTTAACAGCATGCTAACATCAATACAGTGGAATAAAGCCACCATGTGCAGCAGCACCAGGTTAGTCAGATCCTGCATCAATGTTACACATCACAGGTGGTGGCACAGGTGGCATCATATGCACAGGGTGTGGTGTTAACATGTCCAGAGCTGCAAAGAGCCATCCAATGTACATGTAGGTGTGTGTGTGTGAGAGACAATGGTGATTGCATGGCCCAATGGTGGTGCAATGGGTGTGTGTATGTGATAGCCGTAGCTGTTTGTGGTAAGTGTGTGTGTCTGCATATACACAGGTACAGCATGTGTCAGCCATATACAGGAGGTTGTGGGACAGTCACAGACCGTACCTACCAGGCTGTAGAGATCCCCATTACTGGCCATGGACACCCCTCCATGCATCCAACACATCTCAGTCCTACACCTGTCAATGTCTACACATACAGCCCTGGGATCTGTACCACAACCTGTGGATAAACGTGCTTCTGTAATGTTAACCTGAGGTGCATAGAATTGACAGTTACTACAAATGTTTATGAGGCATACTCACACTCCAATGTAATAACCACTGCTGACTGTTGCCGAGATCTGCATATGACCAGTCAAAGGTGCTGCACTAACATTGTTTCCAATGCCCGTGTAATACCCAGCAACACAATAACCAGTCTCTACACATGTATAACCCACGATCACTACAGCACACAGCACGTGCACTATCACAGAGCCATAGCAGATGTACATACATCCATGGTGCTCACGTACAGACAATGCAGCAGAGTCAAGAGTGATAATCCCAACATACATATCTATATACAATATACATTATATATATATATATATATATATAGATATGTATCTATATAAATATATATATATATATATATATATATATATATATATATATATATATATATATATATATATATAGATATATATATATATATTTATATATATATATATATATATATATATATATATATATATATATATATATATATATATATATATATATATATATATATATATATACATACACACACACACACACACACACACACACACACACACACACACACACACACACACACACACATGTGGCAGGGTTGGGAGCAGAACATAAACATAAGCACTGTACCACATGACAGCATCACGCAGTTACAAAACGCGCTACCATGATCAGTGGATCACATGATTCTCACAGGCACACGTCTAGCCTGCAGACAGCAGCATTAAAGGCAAAGACGCTGCACGGATGTTATGGAGAGTGAATACTATAAAAGCAATGTACTGTTGTCATGCAGCTGGAAACACACACACACACACTTGGCAGGTCTGGGAGTTGAACATACATCTAACTACCCTAACACACTACAGCATGACGCATTTACAGAACACGCTACCGAGATTACTAAGCACAGCAGTCCCAGAGGCAGTCATCTAGGTGCGTGTCATCATCTGCAAAGGCAAAGACATCGGTAGCAAACTGCTGTGGTGTGTGGCATCTAAAAGCAAGACTGTGTCCCTAGGTGGACGGGAGCATGCACGCAAACACACACACACAGACACTTGGCAGGGCTGGGAGTCGAACATACACCTAACTACCCTAACACACTACAGTAGGACGCATTTACAGAACGCGCTACTGAGATTACTAAGCACAGCAGTCCCAGAGGCAGTCATCTAGGTGCGTGTCATCATCCGCAAAGGCAAAGACATCGGTAGCAAACTGCTGTGGTGTGCGGCATCTAAAAGCATGACTGTGTCCCTAGGCGGATGGGAGCATGCACGCAAACACACACACAACACACACTTGTCAGGGCTGGGAGTCGAACATACACCTAACTACCCTAACACACTACAGCATGATGCATTTACAGAACGCGCTACTGAGATTACTGAACACAGCACTCCCAGAGGCATACTTCTAGGTGGGTGACATCATCTGCAAAGGCAAAGACACCGATAGGGAATGTATGTGGTGTGAGGCATCTAAAAGCATTACTGTGTCCCCAGGCAGCTGCAAACACGCACACACACACACACACACACACACACACACACACACACACACACACACACACACACACACACACACACACTTGACAGGGCTGGGAGTCGAACATACACCTAACTACCTTACCACACTACAGCATTACGCATTTACAGAACGCGCTACAGAGATTACTGAGCACAGCACTCCCATAGGCATACTTCTATGTGGGTGACATCATCCGCAAAGGCAAGAACGCCGATAGTGAATGTATAGAGAGTGAGCAGTCTGAAAGCATATTACTGTCCCAAGGTGGACATAGACAAACACATGGCAGTGGTGTGATCGGGGCAACCAGATATCTACGGAGCACTACAATAACACTACATAGATACGGGACGCGCTACAGACAGTACAACCTTCACGACAGCAAATAGTGTGTCCAATGTAGGCATCCATCGTGACATTGGAAATGGACATCTGTTGCCTGGATGACCACCAGCATTATACAGGATGTCAATGGCCACGGCCACACGCTTAGTATCAGACGTCTGTTTGGAATGTACTGTGTGTCCATCTACACAATGGCGTACTGGGCATGCTCACACACTTAGCAGTTGCAAAGGGCTGTCTTGCATGCACACAGATTCTAATCACGGAAGGGCACAGTTTGGAATGTACTTTGTATCCAGCTACACAATGGCGTATTGGGCATGCTCACACACTTAGCAGTTGCAAAGGGCCATCTTGCATGCACATGGATTCTAATCACGGAAGGGCGCAGTTTGGAATGTACTGTGTGTCCAGCTACACAACGGTGTACTGGGCATGCTCAAACAATTAGCAGTTGCAAAGGGCCGTCTTGCATGCACACAGATTCTAATCATGGAAGGGCGCAGTTTGGAATGTACTTTGTGTGTCCAGCTACACAATGGCGTACTGGGCATGCTCACACACTTAGCAGTTGCAAAGGGCCATCTTGCATGTACACGGATTCTAATCACAGACGGGCACAGTATGGTATTACTATCCCCACGTACATGAAGGCCACTCACATGTATTGACCAGTACACACTCAGGAGCTATCACAGTTGTCTCAGGTGTAGATCACAGAGGTACACATCACAATCTACAATGTAGCCGTCACACATCACCATGTCATTGGACCGGCAATACACAGCCATACATTAACACAACACCGTGTGACTCATGACCAGTGGACTGTACATAGGACTACAGCAACTGTGCAGACTATACATGTACCGACAGGGTTCCATCATGTGTTATGCATTGTAATGATATCACTGTACATAACCAGGTCAACTCTACACATACCAGGGTCCCTGGGTCTTACACAGCTGTGACAGATGACTGTCACTGTACACCAATGAACACACATGTTTGGCTATGTCATACATGTAATTGTAGTGGTTATGTGCATGGACCAAACACACACCACATATGTACATAGGTTCATAGGTTCATAGGTTCATACTAGGCTATCTGCCCTAGGGCATTTATAAGCCTAGCCAGAATGTGTTTGGCTTTCGCCACCCATTTTAAATTAATTTTGCTATGCCTAACCTGGACTGGGATTTTATTCCAGAGTGAAGGGAGCCTCTGGGTTATGAATCTGTCCCTCCAGCATGTCCTATTTATTTTGGTGCTGAGGTTCAAGTCTCTCGAGCATGTAGCTCGATGGGATTTGGATTTTCTGAGGTGCAGCATGTCCATTAATTCCGGGTTGGACATGGCTTTATACATCAGGCACAGATCACCTCTGAACAGGCGGTATGCCACTGAGTAGAGATGGAGTTTCTTTAACCGGGCAGCATATGGCATCTGTTTGAGCCCTTTGATCCTCTTGGTGAGGTACTTTTGGGGTCTTTCCAGTTGCTGCAGGTGTCTGGTAAGGTACATCCCAAAAGGGGCATTGTACTCAATTATGGGCCTGATGAGGGATGAGTAAAGAGGCACGATGACCTCCCCTGATCTAGATGTGAATCCCTTCATGATTAGGTGGGCTATATGAAATGTTTTTCTAACCACTTTGGCCACATGGTTGTCAAATGAGAGATTGCTATCAACTTGTGTCCCCAGGTCCCTAATTACTTCTTCTGTACTTAATGGATTACCACCTATGTGGTAATTTGTGGGCACTTTGTTTTTGCTAAAGGGGATGACTATACCCTTTTTGGCGTTTAGCTTAAGGCCATGGCTCTGGCACCAGTTGTCTGTTTCTATGAGGCCCTTTTGGAGGATGCTTGTGTCGGCTGGAGAGTCAATTATGGCACCCAGTTTGCAGTCATCTGCGAACTTGGTCAGCCACAGTCCTTCCGTGTTGGCCTGTACCTCCGAGAAATATATACCGAACAAGAGAGGTCCCAGGACTGAGCCTTGTGGGATGCCACTTGTAACTGGTTTGGAGTCTGACATGGCTCCAGAAATTCTAACCATGTGGGTTCTGTCCTTGAGCCAGTTTGCAACCCATCTAGTGACATAGGGGTTTATATTTAAGCTGGTGAGCTTATCTATAATGCCCGAGTGGGGTATTGTATCAAAGGCTTTTGTGAGGTCCAGGTAGGCTGTGTGGACCACCTTCCCCTCATCAATGGCCTTGGTGATTGTTTCAAAGAAATCAACCAGGTTTAAGAGGCAGGATCTGCCCTTAACAAAGCCGAACTGGGTAGGATCCAGTGTCTGTAGGTCTCCAATATCTTTATTTATGAGGTCCATGATGATCCTTTCCATAGCTTTGCAGACCAAGCTAGTCAGGCTTATGGGGTGATAGTTTCCAGGATCCGTTGAGGCACCACCTTTGTGGAGAGGGACCTCAGTTGCTGTACGCCACTCTTTGGGTACATATCCTGTAGTAAGGCTGAGATTGAACAGTAGTTTTATGTTTGGGTTTAGCACTTCTTGGAGTTCATGTAGTGCACAGCCTGGGACACCGTCTGGTCCTATTGATGCTGTGTTTTTTGCTTTGGAGAGGGCGGCTCTTACCTGAGCATCTGAGATGTCAGGGGGGCAGCACTCTGCTGGGATAGATATTTGCCCTTTTGGTGGGGAGGGGGAGAGAAGTTTGCGCTGAACCTGTCAGCTAGGATGTTGGCAATGTCTGTGGGTTTGGTGTATTTTTTGTCATTTTGGACTAATTCTGAGCATATCTCGGAATTACCACCCAGGTTCCTAACATAACTAAAGAAAGCCTTGTGATTATCCTTAGTGTCCTGTGCAATTTTTCTCTCAAAGCTGGCCTTAGACGATTTTATGAGTGCCCGTAGTTTTTTGTAGTACTTATCAGAGATACCTTCCCTTTTTGGAATTTTGCTCTATCATTTAGTAGCTTCCTCCTTCTATTGTATAGTTTGTTTATGGCTGGGGTCCACCAGACAGGACATCTGCCTTTGGAGGATTGGGTCTTGGTTTTATTTGGGATCGCATGATCCATGCATTCCTGAAGGTGCTCATAGAATGCTTTTATAAAGGATTCTGTGGTCTTGGCCGTATTTTCCACAGGCCCGGGGGCTTTGAAGGATTCCACCTCAGTTTTGAGGAGTGTGAAATTTGCTTTAGAGAAGTTTTTCACTGTGGTTTTCTGGGCAGGGGTGGTGTCGGGATGTGAATATCCAGTGAGATTAGTTTATGGTCTGATCTTACCAGTGAGGGATACACTTCTGGTCTGGTGCATAGAGTCCCCATGTTGGTGATGATCAGGTCCAGTATGTTTTCCCCTCTTGTGGGAGTGGTAACAAGTTGTTCCATAGCATTTGAGTTTATAAATTCTAGGAACCTTTGGGTTAGGGTGTTGGAGCTAGAGTAATGCTCCCAGTCTATGTTTGGGTAGTTGAAGTCACCCAATATAATGGTGTTTGGAGAGACCTTCATATTTTCCAGTGTTCTCAGGAAGGCCAAGTGGGGTTCCTGGGTTAGGGAGGGTGGTCTGTAGCAGGCTATAAACTGGAAGCCAGTTTTACCCACTGTTAGTTGCACATGGATAGTCTCTGATGCTTTGTGCTGTGCCACCAACCTGGAGGTGTGGGTATATTTGATGAATATTGATACGCCCCCTCCTTTTGTGGGTCAGTCCAAGTTTTGGGGCCGAAAAGCATGGTATGAAGTATAACCTAGTAGTGCTGGGGTGCTCTTGGGAGCCTTGAACCAGGTTTCTGTTACTGCACAGATATCGATGTTCTCCATGCTAAGGAGAGTTTCGAGTGCATGCATCTTGAGGTTTAGACTTCTGGCATTGAGTAGCATTACTCTTAGTTTCTTATCCCTTGTGATACCTATGGAGGTGGGTTTGTCTTTTGAGCCGTGCCTAAAAAAGGCACTATAGGGGTAGCAGAAGCCTTTGTCAATATCGGAAAGCCCAGGGGTGACAGGTGCAAGCCGTCCCTAGCGAAGCATCGTGGCTTGTCGAGCATGTCATCCCAGGCTGACAGGCATTGGATCCTCTTTGAATGACACCAATACTTAAGCCAATTGTTGAAATTTATCATCTTGTCTTCATATCGTGGCATCATTCTTGGTGAGGGTAAGATGCTACTCAAGGTCAGGGTCTTACCAGCCTGGGCCACATGCTCAGAGAGCTCCTCTATGTCTCTTTTCATGTAGTCCAGGGAGGTACATCTCAGGTCATTCCCACCAGCATGGACAATGACTGAGTCATATTTGTACTTGCCTTGGAGTGATCTGAGTGCTTGTGTATGGTTGCAAGCCATCCAACCATGACACATAGCATAGCTTTTTCTGTCCACTGTGCAGACAAGTGGCTACAGCAATCATATGCACACAAATGGAAGGTGGGTCCATGGCTGTTAAATGCTAACAGTACATGAGGTAGCAATGTTGACCGAGGACACATTCCCTCTGTACTAGTTACCCATGACACCCATCATATCATATAACAGTCCATGTGTTATGTATGTCAACACACATGTCCACCAATTGCAATACATACAAACATGGCTACATGACAGGCATGTAGGATCAACACACATGTACAATCTGTAGTGTGCATGCAGCTACCATGCATGTACAGTAGCTGATGTAAGTAACTCATCTGTGCCTAACAACAACATGCAGCTGCAATGCAGCCCCATAATTGACAGCTGTATATGGTGATGTACTGACAGTATGGTAGGATGTACAGCAGGTATGGATGGATGTGTGTACATAAAGTGGTGATGCACCTGTGTAGATGGATGTTTGCCAGGGACGGCTCACAGGTGTGTCACACGCCATCCAACCATGACATGTGCAAACAGTACGCTATGTTACCATAACCTGACGGTGGAGACATGACACCTACACAGCGGTCAGGTGTCACCAACAGTATGTCACTTGACACCTGTAACACTTACATCCTCCCGTGTGCATATAGCAGCACAATTGCTGAAGGTAGCATTGGTAAACATAATGCAGCCAATACTGCTGCATGTCTGTCAGACGTATCATCATATAGCAGGTGTATCATTCACAGTACTGCCATGTGTGTTTGCTTGTGTGACCATATATGCCACATATGGTGTGGAATACAACCCAATTGTCACACACCCCTGTACACTGTTGTAGAGATCTGTACATACTGCAGTGTGGAAAGCATGACATAGGCAGGTGTGCTGTGTGTATCACACACATCAGCTATCCAAATGTGTATGACATTTGTGGTCTCCACAGTGTGTGTGTGTGTGTGTGTGTGTGTGTGTGTGTGTGTGTGTGTGTGTGTGTGTGTGTGTGTGTGTATGTAGGTATGTATGGCTGTCTGGTGCATGGAGTGAGGGTGTATGCTACCATACAGAACACACAGGATCTCTAACTCCTCATGGTGATGCAGTCCACTACCCTGTTGATGCCATCAGTCTCAGCCGCACTGGCTACCTGTACATGTACGTTGTCTGTGTCACATTGTGTGGGTGCACAGTACTGTGAGGGTGATGACCACATAGGCAAGGGTCCTCACCTCAACAGTATGGAGTGTGCATTATAGTGTTGTTGACCCCATTAGTGTGAGCATGTTCCTGTAATGTGACAGGGTTGTACTGCTACACAGTGAGGCATCATGCTATCAAGTGGCCTCTAACATTATCATTGGCAAGACCACTGTGTACAACCCCTGCACCATGTCAACATACCTGTGATGTGACCTGGTATGGATGCTACGTCTCTAGCCACTGTAGCCTATTAAACTGCCCACATGCTTCTGGATCAGTATATGTGTGGACATCTGTGGTATGTTAGACTTTCAGACAGTCAGGCTGAGGCTACGTTTAGCATGCTGATATTGCCATATGTGCCTGTGAGTACTCCACAGTTACACATGGGAGACTGCAAACAGTGCTACCTATAGGCACATGCAAGAAGACCATAAGGAGGGAACCAGGGCATCATTACCAACATACTGTTACTCTTGTTACCATGACACATACTGAGAACATATCACAATGCATGCTAATCCTGTACTACATGGTATGTCTGGTGCGTGTCAACAGTACACGACTAATGTAATATACATGTCTCTCACTATTCTCACACAACTATTGTAATATACACTTCTCTCACTATTCTTACACAACTAATGTAAATTACACTTCTCACTATTCTGTTCACCCTGTGCATCAGACCATTTGAGCATGTCCCTGTGGATGTCAGGGATGCAGCACAGGCTTCATCATATGCACAGGATGATTATGTTTGCCAGGGGCATAGGCTGCACCAATGGATGACATCATGTGTGCGGGTAAAGGCCAGTGATATGATTGGACATGTCTGTTCAGTATGCATGTGGTTGTTGTTGTGCCCTACAGATGTCTTTGCTGTGTGCGTGTATGTGTGCACACAGTTCTGCCTTTTGTGAGGCCTACACAGGGTATGATTGACAGCTCCAGATTGTACAGACCAGGTTGTACAGCTCTCTGTGTCTGACCACGGCCATGTGACCTGTGCCTGCCAGGGGTTGCACGGGCACTACGAGGCGGAGGTACGGACTGGCTACTGTCCGACGACACATGTCCACTGGAACTGTGTCCCCGCTGGGAATGTCCAGGGCCACGTCCATGTGGCCTGCTGTGTCCTGGTGTGGACAGCGCAGCACCAGCTGCACTGCTATTGCTACCGGCACTATGGGAGTGGGCATGTGAGGTGGCACGCTCACATTGACCTGCACTAGGTGGTGTGCCTGGCCTATGTCCATGTGGCCTACGCCTCACTCCTACCAGATATTCCAGCACAGACAGCTCATGCTCGCGGATTGCCATGCCATGGTCAAGGATTCCAAAAATGTCACCCAATCGCCTGTCAAGAACATCAGCAATCTGCTGTTGAGCATTTGCCAATGCCTGGATGTTGTTATTTAGGGTACGGACAGCAGCCCTCTGCAGCCTCTGCCCTTCCCTGGTGCGCTGCTCATCACGTGCCTGTGCCACCATTACAGTCTGGAACATGCGTCTGGTGATACCAGCTGCTGCGCTCTGTCCTGCATGTGCATGTCTGCCAGAGGTCCTCCTACGAGCAGCACCGGCCACATGCCTGTGTGGCACATCTGCAGTCATTATACTGACACCATGGTGTGTAGACACACCTTCCGTAGCCACCACACATTCCTGTTCCACGCTAACAGACGCTGACTGTACTTCCTCTATGGCCACTAGTGATGCGGTATGTGTTAGCAGCAGAACTGTGTGCGGGGAAGAGGGGGACATAGCTGGGATGGCAACCGTTTGCACAGATTCAGCCCCTGACAACCCTGCCTGTACCTCATGCATATGTTCATCACTGCTAGTATCTGTGGGGACACTAACATCAGATGGACCGCAGGAGGGTAACGCACCTACATCACCTGTGAATGCAAAGAAAGACTCTAAATTACAATAGACACAGACACACAGACACACACACACACACACACACACACACAGACACACACACACACACACACACACACACACACACACACACACACACACACACACACACACACACACACACACACACACACACACACACACCATGCATGTGATTTGACAAATGGCATGCAGCATGCCTGTGGTACAGCAGAGGGCATGCAGCTCGGACATTAATAGTGTTGGTAAGCATACCTCCCTGGGGTGCACACTACAGCAAGCAGGTGTCATATCAGTAGCCATGCAGTTCACACAATCATGGTAGTATGCATGCATCCCCATGATACACCATGTGGACCAGAACAGGATCACAGTACACATGGCTGATGTGATCTTGACATGTACTCTGCTGACATGTGCATTAACATGCATACATGTCTGACACAATGGTGTCCTGACACATGTACAGCATCATAATGGGCATCACAGTGTGGTGTTGTCTGTATGCCCTACAGATAGACTGCATGTTTAGCAAATGTGCATGAGCATGGTAGGGTAGTGTGAGCCATCTACATTGCTATACAGTGTGAAGTACAGACACTGTGCCAGTGCATGGCATCTTGAGGCATCTATATTGCTGTACAATGCATAATATGTACACATTGCATAGCCATAACTGCATGCATACCCATGACATAACTGTGGATTGTGACCCACGATGCTGAGGTGTATACACACCAAACCATGCTGTGTCAAGTGACAGGTCACTGGAGGCCTACAGCTGACACCCCTGCACAACAACTACAGGGTCTTAGCTGCCTGGCAACCATGTCCACACATAGCGGACATGTCAATTCACCATTTCCCACATGACATTGTTGTACCACACACACACGAGGTGCACAGCTACCGGTGATGTCCTACAGCAGCAAGGGAAATGTACAGTATCTGTGGCCTGATGTGGTGTCAATGTATGTGGAAGCTGTACAGGTGACTACTGTCATGCTATGACACAGTCGTGATTTGCAACTGATCTTCTATGGTAGACTTCAGTGACACCTCCACGAGCTATGCACAGGCTGTTAGGATGTCCACTGTACCACTTCAACTGCATAATCAGTCAACTAAGGCTATAGGTGGACCATGTGTGGACAATGTGCAACAGGGTGTACACACATCACATCTACTGTGAGGCTACGCGTCTCTGCCCATCCCCCATGGCCATGTGTGCACATGTGTTGGCCAAATGTGTGTGATGGCCATCTATCTCACATGTCTGTGTTGTCCCATATGACATACACCCATAGATGTCAGATATGTCACCATCCACAGGGCTATGCAGACAACGGGTTGTATGTTTGGTATGTGGGGTATGGGTCGTGGGATAGTGTGACAATATTGCAGCCAGAACACTACATGTCTGGGACATGTCAGATGGCACATCACAATGTGTGCACCCAATGCAGGGGCATACAACACAATGGTGACACCTGTGGGCTGCCCATACCACAGCTCACTGTGTGGTACTGTTTGCGTACCACACATGTTGTTCCAATGCATACTACATATGCCTCCATTGTAGAACACCTCCACCATTGTATGCACAGCTGACCACACATGTAGCATTGACAAATACTGTGGTTTCAAGTTGGTCTATCATTACGTTTGTATATATTGTATATTGGTGTCCTGTGTGAATGATGGGTGCTGCGACCTGTATATCGTGACTGGAACGAACATCAAGTGTGCAAGTGTTAACTGGCCACATGGCAAATAGATCTATGCTTTAACATGCCTGATACTGATGACAGTCTTACCTGCAACAGACTCATGTCTGTGCGGCATGCCAGAGGTACCTGTATAGGGGTGACACAGCAGTATGAACATTATCCATGACTGTATGACAGCCACAGGGTGCACTGTGCATGTTAACACATTCGCCTGTATAATAGCATATAGTATGCACATGTGTGCAAACACAGGGTAGCATACTGCAGTATGCAGCTTGTGTGTCCACATACCTTGCATATGTTGTTACTTTACATAATGTACAGTGACACATGCAACTAAATGTGATATAATAGCCATATGTGCAGTACTGACTTACTAGGCAACTCCAGGCTCATTGGTTGGGAGACACCCACCTCCACGATGGCAGCTACAGTTTCTGGATGCTGTTCTGAGGGTGTCCCCAGACTGGCCAGTAGCTCCTCGGTGTGTGTGAGTGGGGGCTGGGTTGGTGGCCCACCACCTGTTCCACCTTGTTCCCTGGCAATTGCAGTGGCACGCTGTTTTGCATGTTGTATCAAGTCCGTGCAGTGTCTGCACACCTGCTGGTAGGTGCGGTTATGGCCACCCACATTGTTCACCCTCCTGCAAAGATCCTGCCACAGGTTGTCCCGCTGCTGGGCATGCTGTGGCACATGGTTGAACAACACCTCATAGTTCTCATGGAGGTACGGGATGAGGACATCATCCTCCTGGCGGCTGTACGCCAGAAGGCGTGTACGAGGCATTATCTGTAAGAAATAATGATGGTGACAGGTCACAGTTTCAGAGATGTACACACATACTGCTGCACATACATTTCTATGACATCTAGTACATCTGCACAGTTATCTTTGCAAATCATCATGACACGGACACGACTGACGTGTTTGTGTCACACACATGTAATACCCATTGTGCATTGGATATCATCACCAGTTATGTGTGTCACCTCATTACAGTGTTCATACTCCATGTGAATGATGTCTTGATGTGGGCATGTCTATTTGCCTGCACTGGTGTTCTTACCTATCTGCACATGCCTGGGTGTGTCCACGGTAATGCTGTTGACCTTGATGTTGTGTATATGTCAAATATCAACACAGACACAGCCTTAATGGACTTGAGCAGTGACAATGCACACATACGCATGAAAACCTGAACATGTTGTTTTGCCATATACATCTACACAGCACTGTACAGCTGTTCAACATCCTGCCATGGATCGCCTGTGTTGCACATGTGGTAGACATGGGACAATGGTTAGTCGGACATCATTCGCAGGGATGCTTATGAACCATAGCATGTATGGGCAAGGTGTCCTAGCTGTGACAGTCAGCCATTATGTCACCACGAGGTGCATCAGTGCCACATTACTGATCCAGACAGTTGATACTACATCTACCATGCGGCCATCACACCATATATGACTGGGATGACATGTGCAGCTTTGATGGACAGGGTTGCATGGTTTGGTAGGAGTATGTCACATGTATGGCACAGGGATCTGTCCAGCATGTGGCAATCCTAGTATTCGGATGATGGATGTCCATGACATGTATCTTACAGATCAGGATATGGACATGTAGCATGTCCATCATCATGGTGTAGCAGATGTCTTTATGCAAGGTAGACAGCATGCTGCATAGTGGAGGTGAGGATTGTGAAGGCTGTCATCGCCCATACACGCATGGCCATTACCCCTTAAAGGTGATATGTGATCCAATATTGGTCACCCCAGTGCTGTATATGCCTGTCCAATGATCTCCATGCTCATGGATGGCACCCTGTCATGACATGGGTACCTCGTATGACTACCTAAGGGGTCTGGAGACGTCACCAAGTCAGGGAGGTGTACTGCACAGCACCATCCCTTACACAGTGTCCATAATGATGACCACAGCCTAGGTGGTAGTTAATGTGTACAGGGATATTCACCTAGCGGTGACAATGCTGATATCATCCATCAGAATGTGCACATATGTCACACATCTCACCCACACAGCCCATTCCATATGTTGTTCACAACACTGACACAGCTATTCCTCATAGGTCATGGCCATTCACATCCTTACATACAAAGATGCCTAACATTTGTCTGTGTGGTATGGGCTACAATGAGGGTGGAGTACAACACATTAACCCTGTTCTACTGTAGCTGGCACTGGTGTGATATGCACATGTCACTGTGGCACCATTTGTAGTTGTGAGTCTGTCAACAGGCCACTGGTAGAACACTCCTGTGACATACAAAGGTATTTGTAATCAAACATCCGTACTGTCTTGTACATCTGTACTGCTAACATCTACAGTGATAATGGTTCATGGACATGCACACCATACTCAGCAGGGTTATAGTGTGGTGCCACACATTATGACTGTCGTCACCACTTGTGGGTTGATATTATCCAACACTCTATCTGTATTTTATGGTCATGCTAGGCACTTGTACAGAACTTGTGAGAATGTCATGAGCTACTGATTAATATCGCACCCATTCCACACCATTTCCCACCGGTACACTGGCTGTGCTATGATTTCCAGCTTGCTTATGATACAACAACTGTTGTACACACGTAACTCATATATCCTGTGAGACATGGTTGTATATACAGGCATGTCCAACTGTCACGTACCATTGCTATTGCCTGTCTATAAGATGGATATGTCATACATGTGGCAATGGAGCAATTGTCTCATGTAAACATTCAATGCTCACCTCCCGACATACCACATTACAGCCTGTGGGGGATGCACTTATGCAGCCCTGCTGGGGGTAATGCTGTCACCAACCCTGACTGCACCTGACAGTCATGTGGGGATGTGTAACATTCGCAACACACCACACTCATCACATAGTCTCACATGATCTCCACCACAGGGCACACATACAAGGACAACGTGTGCAGTACCTCTCCATACTCTGTGTAGGCACCAGAGGAAGCCCCCATATGGAACACAACATCACCAACTTATAGCCCACAGACTCATGTGTGCCCATCACATACAGCCAATAGTGTGTTATAACATACACAACACACCAGTCATAGGTGACTCTGTAGGCGGTCACACTGCAGTTCCACACAGCAGGCTACACAAGGCGATAGTCGCTTACATCTAGTTGTCGGGTAACTGGTTCTGCAACATGACCTATGCACCCATGCCACACCTCACCAGGTACGCTGTGACTTGTCATTCTCCATGTTACTGTGACTGCCCTGAGATGCCACTTCACAGACTACGTGTGCAGGGACATGCAATAGCTCACCAGTCTTGTAGCCCTGAAGGTGTGGGCCAAGCCCTGGGGAGCATTATGCATTCATCCAGACCCAATACCACTGTACAATGCCTGACTGTGTCACTTCAGCAGTTGCCTATGCTTCTGCTGTCATTCCGCAGGCATCTGGTATCTGTCCGCTTTGACTGACCTGGTTAAACACAATGCTTTGGCACAGATGACCTGCACCCGTCAGCCCTGGGAGTACAGCTCACATGCAAGGCTCTTGCTGCTTCTATACTGCCTGTCTTGCACAGTTTGCAATAACAGTCACCGGCAGAATGGGAACTGGCAAACACGACATGGGGTCATGTGACACAATGCTTGCATCTTCCTCTGTGATGCACGCAGGCAAGGCACACCTTAGAATGCACCACTCCAATATCTCTGCAGTGACTGTGACCTGCCTCTCGTCTCTGCAGAACACACCTGCAATGACAGGTTATAGACAGACCATACCTTTCAGGCACATACCTGGACTGGCACACCCACAGCTGAGGTGTTCTCACATCCACTATGTTGTACACACATCCTGGCTAGTTACTTAGCACAATGCATCAGAGGTGCTCCACATGCAACTAACTTTGTCTGGAACCACTATGCACATTGTAACAAGCTACAGATTCCACTACATACCCCACGGTTACCAGACCTCATTTGTTGGTGTACTGGACAGTAGGGCTCAGACAGCTACTACTGATGTGTGATTGACAGTAACCCACACTTAACTGGGATAGCCACTCATGTACTGACACATCCATGAGTCATAACCTCCACTCGGCTGGATAAACCCATACACACCACCTCCAAGACCAACATTAACCTTGACATGAACACTACCAACATGTGACTGGTGTTCCACACCTGTCATCCCCTCATTGGTGGATTCCGAACATATGCTAATCAACCTTGTTAGCCACATCCCGGCACCACACCCTTCACGGCATACACAGTACCTGAGTACTACAACACCTACTACAGACGTCTTATGACAGCAGTTGTTAATGTCATGACACCCGTGCAGATGGACCTTGCACATACAAATGCTGCAACACACCCCAGTGCACTTCAGTAGCATGTACACAACTGCATGGATCATGCTATGCCACAGAGAGCCATGATGGTACACACCAAATAACAGACGCCACTCCGGTGGTCAAGTTCCATGGACATAATGTACAACAACAGGTGGCGGCTGTTGCACAGTGGTGTACAATCCCATGGGTGGGGTAGCTCACTGGTCAGCCTCGGTAGGGCCACAGGATCCCTCATCACATACTCCATGACTAGCTACGTAAACATTACTGCGACACATTCTGGGGTGTACCACAAGGCATTATGGTGGTATGTCAGTAGTCACTGGCAATACCCACATCTGCTGTCACATACAACAGTCACTCAGGAACATTACAGACCCAAGTGATGTTGGCAACATGCTGGTGTATGGATTCAATGCTAACATTACACCCTCTCACTCACTACAGGGCCACAATCCATGCAGGGACATTGCGGTGTACCTGCGGTCACACCTACACAGTATTAACCTGCACTCTATATGTCCTGGGACACTGGCCCCATGTCACCTTCCTAAGTCCCAGGCCATGATGTCCACAAACCTCTGAACGACATGTCTCCCCACTAGGCCACCATATTCAGTAATAGCCTTGTATCAGACATTGTGGCCCCTGAAGGGCACACAGCACCATTCATCACACTCCACACAGGTGGCACCACAGTGCACGAGTGAGACGGTAGTCCTACACACCTGACTGAACTGTTCTGCGTGGCTATGGGGCACATCATCAAGGACGTCATTCACAGAGACATTGTTGGGCTCCGGTCCTTTGATGCCAACTGGGTTGGACTTGTTAGGGCCAGAGCATGGCCCCTACACCTGGTGGACTCCTTTCATACAGTTACCAGTGTAGTTGATGATGGCGCAACTGTATTGCGTTTTGTTATGTGTAATTGCAACTGCTATGCATAGAGACAAGTATACTTTGGATTCATGTCCCCCGTGGATTGTGTGTGACAGCTAGAGTATGTGATTCAACATGTGGGTGTACCTGTCATCCCAACATCTGTTAATGGACTATTACGAACAAAACCTGTAACATCACCGTTTGTTCCATTATACAATGGCTGCAATTTTGCATGGTGCCTTTAATTGTGTCTCTCACAAGGTATGTCGATGGTTCTGCAGTTGTAATTGACTGACTGGATGTTTGTGCTGTTATTACAGTCTGTATTGCTATAATTTCTAGTGTGGGAGATGTCGGTGGGTGTACGTACCATATACAGGTTTGTGGATCTTGCATTTCTACATATTCCATATATATGTGTGTGGGCTCCGTCCTTTATTAAAGAGCTATCAGTTAGTAGACTTATGATATGGGATTGTACATTGGGCCGTTGTTAATTGGTTTCTATATAGTATGCAGGTGAGGTTGATACTTCCATACCTCCAGAATTGCAGCAATATGTAAAGGGATATGTCTACATGACAGCTATCCCGTGTATGTCTGTCCCAGATATTTGCAGTCATTGCGGTTGTGTTGGTAACAGAACCTCTTTGCCATGGGTTGACACCTTTTCATATGGCCATTGTTGGACACTTCCAGGACACACAGCGGTGTTTGCAGGCCAACACATAGCCACGGTCAGTACACAGGATAGCACATACTTTTATTCTCAATACATACCTGTTGTTGCTGGACTTTGGCTACTTATCATATTGCATGTAACATTCACGTTTCTTACATACAGGCATAACTATTTAATGCAACTATTACATTATGTATGGGACATATTAATGTCCTACGATTTCAGACATTTGCCCTTTGTAATGTTTTATGTCGGGACACACCTGTCCAGGGAGGGGCTGTCCCTCCCAATGTGGGACAGGTGGTGACTGTATGCCTACGGCTAGCTATACCCACACCTACCGTAATCATCTACCTCCGAGTTGGCACTAGCAGACACGTGATGCAAACTCACACACACATTACAGTCACGCAGGGACGCACATGGCACCCTCAACACACACATACACAGACTACGGCACTCACACACACAGTTGAACACAGTACCTTCGTGGACCACAACACCAGCAGCGGTACCGAATTATCCATTCATATCATCATAATATTACTCGCGGTTATACTGTTCTCTTTCGGTCTTTCAGCCTCGTGGTTACGCATGACGGTATGTTACACATTTCATTGTTGGCGGTATCCTAAGTATTTTTACCTCCAAGGTATTATGACTGTCGTTGACCTATCTATGTATATTTGCAAATATCGCTGAATCTGTATATATCAACATATATCACTCTATCGCCCTTTCTATCTGTATTATATATATGTATATATGTGTACATATATATATATATATATATATATATATATATATATATATATCTATATATATATATATATATATATATATATATATATATATATATATATATATATATATATATATATATATATATATATATCTGACGGGGAAAGTGACAGGCAAGCTACACCTTTCATTGTGTACTTGTTGGTATATACACTGTTTCGTGGACTCCGCACGTTTGTGTCTGTACCTGTCACATTACACATCTGGCATAGGTTAGGGTTGCCAGCTGTCCCACTCTGCGAGGGACAGTCCCTCTTTGGGCAGTTGTGTCCTGCAAAATATTTGTAAACATGGCAAATGTCCTGTGATGTTAGGACATACTTATTTCCTATAGTTTATGTAATAATCGCATAATACAGTTATTCTGTATCTGAACCAACAAACAGAATACGTAAGTAAACAATACAAGAATGAGCTTTTATCTAGGCAAAACAGTGCAGTTCTGCTTTCTGTACTGGCCGGGTGTATGTGTCGGCCTGCAGACATCTGACGTATGTCCCACATTAGTACTTTGAAGAGGTGGCAACCCTACCATAGGTACATCTTGCCTAGCAATAGTGGTAGGTGATTCTATACATGATTGTGTGTTCTACACCTGGCAGTGGTCGTTTTACCCTTCAGAGCAGGCGCTATTAGTACAGGGGTATATAATGCTGGTTTCACCTGTTCTGGACATCATTCACCGTGATCTGCGCGATATTCGGAGTAGCTTATCCCTGTTTTGCGCATATCCATATTGTCATATTTAAACTTTGCTTACCAGCAGTGGGCAATGCATATTCCAGGTTACGTGTGCTAAACATATGGATCTGATGACCTGCATCTGACATGTATTACTCGTGCCTTCAGGATTACGTTACATCCCTTGCAGGACGTGGTACCGGGAACATGCACGACGGTCACTGCATTTAACATATGGCCATCTGGGATATGTACACGTGTTATGTTGTTTTGTATGTGGAGTACACTACAGCTGTTACTCCATACTGCAATCACATGGGTAACTCAGTTATTTTACATATTGATGAGTCCAGTTAATGGTATGTCCATGTGATGTTTACTGTATGTGCTCTTGCATTGGGTATGTATATCACAGTGAGCCACACACGATACTGTGCTACACCTTCAAACGACCATGGGTGGAGCATGCTGGGGTGACGAATACCTGTCATGGGTACACCCCATGCCTTGACACAACATCCATGATTATATTATGTGGAGCCCCTCATTAATGCAGCAGGGACTCTGTGCTGAGTGTCTGCAGAACAGTGCTTAAACACATGTGCTCCCACGATTGCCTCTGCTCCTCTGCACGACAGTTGGTTACTCGATGTTGTGGTGACGGCAGACACTGTTTGCCCAATTTGGTGTATGGCCTCTGACAATCGGACATGGACCCACCGATGTACCTGGGTACCTATACACACAGCACCAACATATGCTGATAGGCGCATGTACTGTTCAAGTGTTGACATTCCGTGTTCCAATAGCTGTTGTGTGTACAATGTTTGTGGGCTGCCTATGTAGGATTCACACAGTGGGCCACCTATACATTACAATTTACAGGTGGTCGTGCTTGTGTGCCATCCACTTTACTGTGTGTGTAGGTGGAGAGGTGTGTCAGTCTGTAGGGGCCTACACTGTCAGCATATGTGCTATACGTTCCCTCTTTGCCAAGACGTAGGCATATTGGGCACGCCTCCGTCTGCCTACTGGGGCTGGCACAGTGTGTTCATGGTCTGAATCCCTCTGTGCCTGTGATGGCCTTGGCAAATGCGGTGGGCTATGAGGGCCTTCACCATTTTGTCCCTGCTGCAGCTGTTTCCGTAGGATCATATTATGTAACATGGCACATACTATGACGATGTGGGCACATGTGCCTGGAAAGTACTGCAAGGCTCCACCAGATGTGTCCAAGCACCGGAACTGTGATTTCAGCATCCCGAACACACGCTCTATGATGATTCTTGTTTGTTTGTGTGCCTCATTATGGTGTTCTTGCATGGGTGTGTGTGCATTTCTGATGGGAGTCATCATCCACGGCTCCAGTGCATAGCCAGCATCCCCCACAAGGTGGCCATGTGGGATGTCCCTCCTGACAAATACCTGATACAGCTGTGAGGCATGCCAGATATGGGAGTCATGGTAGCTTCCAGGGCTGCCAGCACACACATCCATGATTATGCCCTGGGCATTGTACACGACCTGGCAGTTGATGGAGTGGAATCCCTTGCAGTTTATGTAGCGCCTACCATGCTCACCGGGTGGTGGCTTGATTTGTATGTGCATGCAGTCTATCGCACCCAGTACCTCCGGGTAGTGTGCCACAAGGTGGAAGTGACGCATATTGCTGGCTAACTCCTCCTGAGTTCGGGGGAAGTATATATGCTCATTAGCATGTGGTAACATGGCATCCAGGAACTGGTGTAGTACCCTGGATGCTGATGCCTGTAAGATCCCCATTATATCTCCAGTTGGCCTTTGGAAGGTACCTGTGGCTAGTATTCACATGCTTACACATACCTTCATGTCCACTGGGATGGGTTCCCCTCTGTTATTTCTGGTTCTCAGGCGTGGCCGGCACAGCTCCGCTATTTGCTGTAGGATGTCCCTGTCCACCTATCTCCAGATCATGTAGCCCCTGGTAGGTTACCCTTGGTCTGAACACTCTTCTCCTCCTCCGGGGCCTGCCGTGGTTGTCGGCATCATCCTCCACAACACCGTCAGTCTCTAACACATGCTGATGAATCACAGCTACGGCAGCTCCCAACATGTACATTTTAAAAGTTTCCCATGTGTTTATACCTATGGTGCAGTGTTTGGGAATTCACAGGTGTGTGTAGGGTGCTTTCACACTTTATAATATTGTGCTGTGAACACCGATGATGTCATAGGGTGAGTATGTACGATCATAGCTACAGGATATCTTATGTGTTTTACTACCGGAAATACTATTGTGGTGCCTTTGGTGTTGAGTTACATTTGGCTGCCGTGGATTACCTCTTGACCTTCCCTTTACATTTCTGCATGTTCCACCTAGCATTTTCTGGCATGCATACGGCAGCCTGCTTTACTTTGTACTTTCCTAGACCTGGCGTATCTTGCGTAATGTGTGCTATTGCCGGTCTACTGTCAGTTTGCTTTGCTCTACTATGACAGATCTCCTATCTTTGCAATCCAATGCCTCCCCTCCTTTCTTTGCATTCCAATGTCTCCCCTATCCTGTTTTGCAGGTTTCTGCGAGCAGACTTGACAGCTGCCGTCGATTGGCCGCCGTGAGTTGATTGGTGTTGATTGCTCATTAGTATGCCAATTACCCTATTTCAGCATTTCCTTCTTTTCTTCCCCTGACCTGCCTGTTTGTGCTATTGTTCACGCCGCATGCATTCGCTTACTGGGTTTTGGGCACGTTTTCATCCCCGTACACATGCGCTTTTGGGCACCGTGTGTGCTCTCAACTAAACGATTCTATACCTTCCTCCCCACCCCTGTCCTGCAGCTTTGCTTAGCAATGGACAGGCCAGATTTGCATTGTTCCAATGTGCTTACTGCTACGGTGGCACACCCCTCTGCTGATGTCATGTATCTCCTCTGAGCCACTCCTCGGTGTTATAGCGCTGTGCCGTATGGTTCAACCTTCATCTGGTGGGACATTTGCGGTTCAGTATTATCTGCCTCATTTGCATGGCATTGACTACTAATTCATAGTTACTGCGCCGAACACTGTCGCAGGCCCTTAGCAACCCTTGCACTTTGGTTCTGGTGTTCCATGCCTACCATTGTGTATTATGGTGTACACCTGGTTTGTATTACATTGCGATTTTATGACATTTTTATATATTTTCTTTATGTTCCAGTTTGTGCACACATGCACTGCGGTTGTACTTTGCATTACTGTGGACATGACATTAAAGTTGTTTTTTAGGTGTTGTGCGTCCTTTCTTATGCCATTGGCTGTGTATTTAGCCATTGGCATATGTTAACTTTGTAATACATGAGTCTGGTCTGCTTCCATAGCTCAGATGTTCTGTTTGGGAAAATGTAAACCGTGTTTTTTGGTTTACATTTCCGTGGCCTTATGCTACACCTGCACCACTTCATGGATCGCTATATGCCTTCATTTGCATGGTGCGACACTGCGCATGGGGTGATTAGCATACCCATGCCGAGGACTGTGCAGTTCTGACGTACGCTGGTAGTGCACGTGGTATTGGCTCGTACCTGAATCGCTCGACGGCCATATTTGGCGTTATTCCACCTATGCTACTCCTGCGCCTGGTGCAAGCGTCATGAATCCCGGGGTATATCTATATTAAGTCAATGAATCATGCAGCCTGCGATCTGGTGGACAAAAGTCCCTACAGTCCATGCAATATAGCACAAGGTTTAGTAAAAACTTATCAGTAGCTCTTCTGCTTAAGTGAGGCGGTATGACTTTATAAGGAAATGACCACTGCAAATATTTAATTAATTTATTTTCTTGTGTGTCATAATAAGTAAATATGAAAGTGTTTTGACCAGGGTGTCACAAAAAAAAAATTCCTTTACTTCTTGATAAGTGCTATGTGTTCTTTTACCTCAGTCTGCATTTTCTCTAACTCAAGTGGATAGTTCAGTGTCACATTTGAAGTAAGGGACCTCTGGAGTACAGCCCCCCCCCCCATGCTACAGTACAGTATTAGCACTATAAAGTTAATTTAAAATAAATAAACAAACAAGTTAAGGCTATAAACCTGATTTTATTGCTTATTATTTATTTATTTACTTGATGGGGGGCATTAAAAGTAAGCTTACCACCTGTTGAGACACTGAATCAATAGCTGCCCCCCACCCCGACTACGTACCAATTGATCTGAGTTTGATTCGTTTTCTTGTATGAGGGAAGTCAGATGGGGAGAGGTAACACTGATATGACTTTGCCTGCTCATTCCTCCCTGAAAGTGGGAAAGACCATGACTTGGAGACACTCAGAGTGTCACAAAGACCCAAGTGGTGACTGGATGTGTGACAGGAGGTGGTCCTTTACAAAGGCAAAGCTGGCTAGGGGCTACATCATTTGCATAAATGAATAACATCTTCCCACTGTGCCCAGTACATGCCCTCCTATTGGGTTCTTGCTGAGGGATGTGAATTAAAAGTTAAGATTTACTTTAAAAGTCTAGTGAACAGAGAGGATGGCTCTGCAGTCAAAGCTGTGATTCTCCTTTCTGCTGCTTTCTGTGATGGGAAATGCTGTCCGCTAGCCATGCAGGAGGATGGCTGCTACACCTGGCCAAGGTAACCCATTTTGGCAAGGCAGAGGTTCCAGAAATTAATTAGAGGGTGCAAGATACCCAACAAATGGTTAGCTGCCATAACAGGGTAGAAAAAATATAATGTAGTACTGAGTCAGAAAGCACTGTCAAAGAATCAAATCACGATAGGTGAACATGCATCAGTTTCTTTTTATTTGAAAATATTCATTCATTCATTTATTCATTCATTTTTCTTTGTTGACTTGGATAGTCCAAATGGGCAAAGCCCATTTTCAGTCCAGGGCATACATAACTGCATTTATATCATACATTTGCAGTTTCAGAGATACAGTCAATGTATAACTGAAGTGAAAAAAGTAGTGTTTGCCTTGATAAACTGAAGTTGTTGTTTTATTTTTATTTTGTAACAAAAACATAGTATTAACTGTTTACACTATGAAACTATGACATGTTTATTTCACTAGAAGATCGTCTAGATGTAGTTTATTAAGACACAAAACCTTATCAGTGAGTCATATACCATGAGTTACTGTATCCTGTTAAATTAGGATATCTTTGTTCATAATGATGATCAGACAAGTGTCATGAGGAATGGTGGGTGTAGTAAGGTAAAGGATATGGTAGTAGTGATTTAGCTTTGTGTAACAGGACATAGGACCAATATTAAAACTGAAGAACACCATAGGATTAGTCTCAGAAAGATGAAAAGTTAGATGTGAGAGGAAAATGTGCTACAGAGCATGTTAATAAGCTGAGAAAAGAAGAGCCTGAACAACAAGTAATGAGAAATATGGACTTGAGATGAGGGGCTTAACCTGGTGAAGAGCGAGAGCTGGACCAGGACTGAGCAGGGTACTGTTTGAGCAGCAGTTTTTACATGAAGATGGATGGCATTCCAGAGCATAGTTAGACATACTTGTGATTAATAGGAATGTTTCACATGAGCAGAGATCACTTATGGGGAAGTAAGACAGTAAAATATATGTAGTACCGGGCATTTTTTCAGGGTAGTAAATTAGTTTGTATGCAGTAACCTGCTTTGAGCATGTCAGGTAGTTGTTCAGTTTGAGCTAGTTACATAATAAAGTTAAAAAGTTTCAGTGCAGTTTATAAACTGGAGCTCAGTGTGAAACATAGTACCAAATGTAGCCAACAATCCAAGAAAAATACCAAAAGTACTATTACAATACTCCAACAGAATTTTATTAATATTGTAAGCGCTTTCTGTTAGACCTTTCAATCTTCTTCAGACAAAGTAATTACAGTAAAAGCACTCATTAAATACACCTATAGTGCCAATCAAGCAATGATTCAATTACTGCCTTAAAGCTAAAAGGGCATAAAAACCATATCATAAATCATAAAACATGAAGCTAAAATATAAGACTTACAAAGCATATATAACACATAAATGACACATAAGTATACACTCGCAAGGAAGTGAACAAACACTTCACCGGAATAGACAGGCTGCTTAAAAGACTGGAAAGGGAACAACAACTCACACTGGAAGAATTTGTCTTCCTATCTGTGCACAACCCTAGCCTAGGGAGAGCTTTTGGCATACCCAAAGTGCACAAAAATCAAGCAGACCCCCTTTCTGACTGATTGTGTCCAACAAGAAGACCAAAACTGAACCCATAGCGGAATACCTGGACCAAACATACAATCCACTCGTGCAAGCCACAGCCTTCTTTATCAAGGACTCATGGGACTTTCTAAATATACTGTACAGTTGCAATCTTGATTTTTCTAAATGTATGCTTGTTACATTGGATATAGTAGCATTCTACTCAAACATCCCGCACAGGGAAGGGCTTAAAGCAGTTGAACTTTTTTTGAACAAATATGTAAAATGTAAACCCGAAAAAACTGAAACTGTGCTCAGCAATCAGCTCCTGTCTCCAGTGTTTGTTTCCTGTAGCACCCCCCCTTGGGGATGATTTTTTTTTTTAAGTTTTTTCCGTATATATATATATATATATATATATATATATATATATATATATATATATATATATATATATCCCTATACATATAATTTAATACAATATAAATAATGAGATAAAATTCTATCTATAAAACTTTTTGAGATTTAAAACACTAGATAAAGCTACTACATCATTGATACCAGGTACTAAGGTGGCATTTAAATAAATCTGCCACCAATATTCCCTATTTTCCAGTAATATTTTCCAAGGGCCACCCCTTGTACCATTTTATACCTGTTATAGCATTACAAATCCAAATTTATGGCCATCATTTTCCTGTATATGTCTAGACAAAGCATTGATACACTTAACTTTACCAATGTTATAATAATGTTCGTAAATGCGCTGCCTTAATTTTCGTTCCATTTTACCAATATAATAAGCTGTTCATTCCAAGCATTTAACACCATAAACTCCCCCTCTAGTATTACAGTTAAAGTGGCCATTAATAGAAACATTTTTACTACCTAGTACAACGTTGTCACATTCCAGTGTATATCTACACTGATTGCACACACCGCATTTTTTCATATTCCCAGATTGCCATTATTCTCCTTTAGTAAAGGAATTGCACCAATCCTTCAAATATTTGTCCCTTTTGTATGCAATATTCGGACAGATACCCACTATATTCCTTATGTCCTTATCCATCAAAATAATTTCCCAATTTGTATTCATAATATTGGCTATATTAGCACTATCTTCTGTTAAAGTTGTAATAAAACTATTACTTGAATATATATCCTTCTTTTCCTTTGGTCCATTTATACCAATATTATCAATTTTATTTATACCATTCACAATAGTTGATACTAATGTTCCATCACATTCTAAATTACTATTTATTACATCACAGAAATTACTTTTCTTTAATAAAGGACTATAGATAATCTCTTCCTTGTTACTTCCCATGAAATGGTAGCCACTAATGTTTTTGGATAATCTCTGTTCAAAAACATAGTTCCTATAAAATTGATTTTATCCAAACATTCATTGTCCAACGTAATCATCCTGGCAGCCCTTACCATTTGTCCTTTAATGACTGCCTTTTTAATATAAATAGGGTGATTACTAGAATACTGAAGGAACTTTTTATTAAGTGGGTGGTTAGTAATGGTTAAGGCGTGTACCTTATTTGAATATGTTTTCTTCCTATGAATGGAAGATTTTACATTGCCCCCAATCCATCCTTAGTTAAACAAACATCCAAATATGTAATGCGCTTTTCCTCTACAGTATAAGAGAAGGATAAAAATTTAGTTAAGTCATTCAAAAAATCAAAAAATGAATATAACAGTTGTTGTGGACCACATCATACTAAAAAGAAATCATCCAAAAGCGGGTATAAAGTTTTATAAATTCCATGTACTTTGATTTAAACAAGCATTCTGTTTCCCAGTACGCCATAACTGCATTGGCATATAATGAGCCCACTGGGGAGCCCATAGCTACCCCTCTAACTTGCTTGAAATAGTGGCCCTCATAAAAAATATAATTATTATCCAATACCAATTCCATCAGTTGGACTAGTGTGTTAATTTTATCCTGGCCTACATGCAATACACTTGTAAAAAAATCCCTAAACCATTCTAGGCCTAATTCATGTGGGATACACATATATAAATCCTTCACATCCACTGTAACTAATATCAATTAATTCAACGAGCAAGTATTTAATTGATTACACTTAGTCAGAAAATCCCATGAGTCCTTACTTAAATAATCCAATGATGCTAACTTATTTTTTAATTGACTGTCAATATATTTTGCTATATAATATGTTTTTGATTGTCCCCCATCCACAATTGGTCGTAAAGGTGGATTTTCAAGGTCCTTGCGTATTTTGGGGACAACAAATATAGTAGCAACTTTGGGTGTATTAATATTCATAAACTCATGTTCTTGTTCATTAATCTGACCCTGAAATAGTAAATCTATTAGCCAATAGTCAATTCTACCATAAGAAATGTTTACATCATTAATAGATGCTTCCACATAGCTTTCATCGTATAAGAGATTTAACATTTGTTGATGATAATCAACACAATCCATAACAATAAGGCCACCGGCTTTGTCCGGTTGCATTAATCTAATGTCACTTTTTTCCTTCAGTTCTTACATTAATTTTTTCTGGGCAGCAGTCAGATTTCCATTCATATTATTGTCCCCTCACCTTTTTAGTAAATGCCTTATGTCCATTTCACAAACACGGTCAAAAACTTTTAAAGTAGGGTGCAGTTCAGGGTTAAATACACTCAGTATATGGAAGGAATTGTCAATTATTCTATTTGTCCCATCAAATACTATGGCTAAGTTAAGTTTCCTTACAAATAGTTTTAACTCAGTAATGATTTCAGTAACATTAGCTCTTCTTGATGGGACAAATGTTAAACCTTTACTGAACAAGTCAGCGTGCACTGTTGTAAGCTGAACACTACTATAATTAAAAATATTAAAGTTACCTGTAGTGTTCACAACACACTGATAAGGTAAATCCAATAGTCTTTCACCTACTGAATCTGGCGTTGCTAGCTCCTTGAAGCAGAACCCTTCCTGTTGTAAATGTAACTCGTACTGTAATTCATCTGTGATGCAGAGTTCCCCCTCCTGTTCCATATCCTCTCTGATTGCCACAAGTTGCCCGGCTCTAAAGGGTAGTCATGGAACCCCTGATTCATTCCTGTAGCTTCATATCATTGATTTTGTTCCCTGGTAGGTCCTGGGTCACCATTATGCAAACATTGCTGGGTTCCCAGTGGTTTAGGATACACTTTAGCATTTACGTAATCTAAGTGGTCCCTTTCTAACTTCCAGTTCTTCCGCTCAGTGATGGTTTTGCTAACGTCATCCCACTTCTGTAAAAATGTTGAGATACTGCATTTTTATAGATTTAAAACACAAATCATTTTTAATGTTTTCTCCATGGACCTAATTTGGTGATTTAAATTGTCCATTTTTAGGGTATTGTGTTTTATCAAAATATCAAGCAGTTCATAGCCCTGTTTGTCAAACAGCTGCAGTAGCTCACAATGTAATGCATTATTCTCAACAAGTCCTGTTGGAAACATCCAGTAACTTAAACCTTTTGGTATCTGCTTTCTTTTGACACATTGTTTAAAGTATGTGTTCTCATGTACCAGTCTACGATATTTTAACACATTATCATGAAATTTGTAGCTTGGTATAGCCAATCAAAAGCTTGCTTTCCCACCCTATGATGTGAATTTACTTCTAGTACTGCTTCAGCCACCATTTTCAACCCCCTAGTGCCTAAGGACCTAGTCGGCTGTATTTCTACACAAACAGTATGCTAGAACTGTCTTTTTTGTGCTTTTCACTGATTATGTGGTAAAGAAACAACTAAAAAAGCAAAGCAGCATGCATAGCAATGATTTTCTAATTCACCAAACCAGTAGAATGTTTAGAAAATGAGTGAAATTACCTCTAAAGTTTGCTAGCCAGGAGTGATATTCTAAGCATATTTATTAACTGCATGTGGCAATTTTAACATTATAAACTTGGCAACATAGTTTGCTGTGATATACTATTATGCTGGTTTAAGAATCATGAACAGAAGTGTTGTTTCCTAGCATTTAGCAAATGGATTTAGCTGTACTGCCTCAATGCTGCAACTACTGATAGCATAAAACCACATAGGAAAAGCTGTGTAAAATTCACTGAACTTGCCTGTGCTGTACACTACTGCTCTGACTGATAGTTGCAATTGAGTATAGAGTAATGCAGAAGCTGTGGTACTACTAATATCAATGCATGCCCTGACTGAATGTATAACACTGTTTGTATGCTGTTGAAATGCAGAAGTTGTGGTACTACTAATATTGATGCATGCCCTGTCTGAATGTATAATACTGTTTGCATGCTGTTGAAATGCAGAAGCTGTTTTATTACTAATATTAATGCATGCCCTGCCTGAATGTATAATACCGTTTGCATGCTGTTGAAATGCAGAAGCTGTGGTACTACTAATATTAATGCATGCCCTGCCTGAATGTGTAAAATTGTTTGCATGCTGTTATGTTAGCTATGTTCCATTTAGAATCCATGCACTGACTCTATGTACCTTACCAGGTCTTTCCACCCCACCTGTCCTTACCTCGAACGGCTCAATCTGTGCTGAAAAGAAATATCCTGAATACTAAAAGAAAGGCATTGCTGCATTGCCCTTACTAAGGAAAAGGACTGCAAGGTCTATATCTTAAGTGTAACTGTTGTGCTACTAGATTGTTTGGCTGAACTGGGTCTACAGCTAGCCTAAGGTCCATAGTGAAAGATAGCTTAACAGTCTTAGACTCCCTAGTCAAGCTGTGGTAATGAGTAATAAAAAAGCATTCTACAGCTCAAACAGCCTGTATAACACATTTCCCCTGCTTACTTCATCTCACAGTTGCTAAAGAAGTAACAAAATATCTGTATAAAAGTCAGGTTAAAAGCTTGGATTTTCCCAACAGTAAGTGAAATTGCCTGGCTAAGCTACAGACTTTGTTTAATACAGTATTGAGTACAACACAGCTCACTTTTCAAAGAATTGAGTAAAATTCAGTGAATCGGAGCTCATTTTAACAAGAACTGAGAAAAAAAACACTGTAAAGTTATATTCTTTAAGTCTGCATACTTACAGACACTTGAAATCCTTGTAACTTGGTATAGCCCCGCTCCACTTGCCCTTGCTTCACTCGGGCTCACACTACACCCAACCCTGCACCCAAATCTCACCCACCCGTACTACTGCTAAATTTAAGCCCAATAAACCACTCCTCCTCTCCTACAACCTATCATTGATAACCCCGCGCCTCCATACACCACCCCTTCCTGCCAACAACCCCCTTAATTCTCCACCCACATTCCTTACCAAGTACCACTGCTATCAAAATGAGAGCAATTATGTTCCTCTCAGTTATATTGCCTGGGCTGTATCTCCTAACCATCTATGAAAAACAGCCCTGTTGTGGTTTTCACCACCCATTATCTCATACCATCTCTGCTCCCACCTTGAGTGAATCAGACAAACTCCTAGCTCACTACAAACCTGTCCTCTCACTTTTAACAACCACCAACTAACGACCACAGACGATCTCCTGCAAAACTAGATATTATCATAAAATAATAAGTAAAGTGCTGAAACTAATAACCATGGTGCAACTTACTCTGATGAGGGATGGAGACATCCACCCTAACCCTGGACCCACCCTTCCCACAAGCTCCCAGCTCACTACCACCTTCAGCATATGACCAAATGCAAGGTCCCCTAACTCTCTCCTGACCTGCCACCTAAATATCAGAAGTATTAACAACAAGGTCCATAATCTTCATGCCTTTATAGCCACCTACTCACCTGATATGCTATGTCTTACAGAAACCTGGCTAAAACCAGGAACTAAAAATTATGAGGTTATCCCACCAGGGTACAATATACTTAGACTAGATTGAAACACCAGGAAAGGTGGAGGAGTAGCAGTTCTGTTTAAAGACACAATAGATGTCACTCTAGCCCCACAGCAACCCCCCCCCCTTGTTCAATAATGCAGAAGCCCTAGTTAGCAAACTACAGCTTAACAAAATTAAATCTATATTCATTGCCTGTATTTATATCCCCCCAGGCAACAATGCAAATACCCTAGAAGACTTCCTCCAATGGCTTTCCAGCACATATCTCCATGAAACTATGGTGTTAGGAGATGTTAATATTGACTGGATTAATTGTTCCTCTGAATCTCCCACCACCCATATAAACCTTCACGGCTATACCCAACTTGTATCCTCACCCACCAGAATAAATAACTCCAACTACAAAGGCAGTATCCTGGACTGGATTCTTATAAACAATCACCCAGACCTGTATTACACGGGTACCCTCCCATATGATATAAGTGACCACTTACTCACTTACATCATTTAGCATAAAGTAGTTAACCACCACCAAGTTCTTTATAAATCTATCAGAAACAACAAGAACGTTAACTCCACTGACTTTCAGAATGAACTCAGAGCATGCAATTGGGCCATACTTAAAGAACTTCCACTAGATGATGCTGTAGGCTATTTTAATTCTAAATTCCTCTCCATTCTAGATTCCCATGCTCTAATCCGCACCCTTAGAGCCAAAACCAAGACTGCCCCCTGGCTGTCTAAAGTAATCAAAACCAAAATCATAGAAAGAAATAAAGCATGGGACAATTGGTGCACATCTAAAGACCCACTTGACCATTTTAAATTCTGACAACTAAGGAATGATACCAAGAAAGCCACATTGTTAGACAAAAAAAAAAAACTTATATCGACACCTTCAGCAAAAACACCCGAACAAACCTCAAAAATTTGGGGCAGGTATAAACAAACTGCTCCATCCTGGCCAAACCTCCATCCCACCCCCTCAACTTGTGACCTTAAAACTCCAGAGGAAACTGCTAACATCATTAATAACTTTTTTACCAAAACCATCCAATCACTAACTAGCCAACTACCCCCCAGCAGCTTCTTTCAAAACTCCTCCACAACCACTACCCCACTCCCTTTCACCAACCTGTATCTACATCGACCATCCAATCTCTAATTACCAAACTAAAACCCACTACTCTGGCAGCTGATCTCCTCCCACCAGAATATTTACAAAAAGGGGCAGATACCATTGCATACCCTGTCTCCATCATAATAAACCGCACCTTGACTGAAACCACTATCCCCTCTCTCTGGAAGGTTTCCCATGTCATTCCCCTTCATAAATGAGGGAATTCTTTAGACGTCTCAAACTTCCGACCAATAGCCATACTATCACCACTGGCCAAAATTATGGAAAAGTGCATCCACAACCGATTAATGCACTATCTCATCCAAAATAAACTACTGGCCAACTCTCAGCATGGCGTTAGGCCACACCACAGCACCACATCAGCCCTCCTATCCTTCTCTAACTCTATCAACATCAACCGAAACAATAACAAACTTACCTTAGCTCTCTTCCAAGATCTCTCTAAAGACTTTGATATGGTCAGTCACCAACTGCTTCTCCGCAGCCTGAAGGAACTGTCACTGAATAGAAGCTCCATTAAATGGTTCCAATCTTACCTATCCTGTAGACAACAAGATGTTTTATGGCAGAATACCCTATCCACGTCTACCCATTACTCTAGGAGTCCCCTAAGGCTCCATACTAGGACCACTACTCTTCTCAGTCTTTATCAATGACCTAGCCACCATCACTCCCAAGGCCACCTGCATCCAATATGCGGATGACTCTACTTTAATATGTACCACCTCCTCCTCAACTGAGCTTATAATCCTAACCCAGAATACTTTTAATGATGTAGAAAAATGGTTTGCAAACTGTCAGATTCTATTAAACCCCAGCAAAACTAAACTGCTCATCTTTTCCCCCACCTGCAAATCCCCCTCACCATTCTTTACTATAAGTTTCAACAATGGCACAATTATATCTGCAGATACTCACACAAAACTCCTGGGTGTCACAGCCAATAACTCCTTAAAATATGATATCTATGTCAATCATGCCATCAAATCTGTCAACAAAAAACTGGGCTCCCTATACAGGATCAAACCCTTCCTCACTCCTTTTGCAAGAACCACTATCGCTCGGTCCCACCTACTATCTACCCTCCTCTATGCCTCCCCCCTCTTCACTAACCTGAACCATACCACCCTTACTAAACTTGCTAGTTGTTACAACCATATTGCTAGATTTGCTACAGGTGCTACGTCTAGGACCCACCATTGTATCAACCTAACTCATCTAGGATGGCTAGAGTGGCCCAGTCATCTCTGATACAACCAACTTATAATAACCCGCAAAATACTATATCAACCTGAAAAAACACCAGCACTAAATAAGGTCATCAAACCATACAGCAACCTGAGGACACTATGCTCTGCTGACAAACTGCTGGTACAAACAACTAAGAGCATAAATATGGCTGGGGACTCACTATTTGGCAACTCAGTAGGCAAAACTTGGAATATGCTACCTGCCAAACTTACTCACCAATCCTCCTTAACCCAGTTCAAAAAAAGCCTCAAACTACACTTCCAACAGCATTGGCAGTGTCCCTGCTTAAACCCCGACTAATCACTACCCGCTGTTCCTGCAAACTCTCCCTAAGCATTTCAATCTTATACTCTAATAAGTGTACGAATTCCTGAAGGGACTTAGCCCATAACTCCATGTATTATTGTCTGAAATTGAAGCTGCATGATTTTGATGTTGTCTACTATTTTTTATCCATGTTTGTCACCGTACAGAAAACTGTATATTATATTTATCTCTAAATGTTTCTATTGTTCATAATGAATTTATATTCTGCTTTCTGGAGCTTTTCTCCCTGGGCCTCCACTGAAAATGGACATATATCCAGTTGGACTTTCCTAGTAAATAAATGTAAAATAAATAAATAAATAAAATAAATCAAGTGCATTATGTAGAGATGAAGTAACATTATTATTCATAGTCAGTGATTTACCTGGTTGGTTTAACCATTGTTTACACTTAAATCCCTATTTCGATCCTGTTCACCCAAAACTGTTATAGCTTCTTGCTGGTTTAAATGTCCTTGACCAGGGGGATACTATCAAGAAATACTTCACTTTGAGAAGGTCTGTGATGCGTATTAGATCTATTAACACCCTGAAAGCTATGGAAAATTTGCTGGACTAGTGTAGTCAAGTTTTGAAGCGATTGTTGCAGAACTTCAAATTCCCTCTGGAAAATATACAAAATACCATCTTGGGTACTTCCAGCAGTCGTATTATAGTACCAAATGTAGCCAACAATCCAAGAAAAATATCAGAAGTACTAGGACGATACTCCAACAGAATTTTATTAATATGGTAAGTGCTTTCGGTTAGACCTTCCAACCTTCTTCAGACAAAGTAATCACAGTAAAAGCATTCATTAAGTACACCTATAGTGCCAATCAATCAATGATTCAATTGCTGCCTTAGAGCTAAAAGGACATAAAAAACATATCATAAATCATAAAACATGAAGCTAAAATATTAGACTTACAAAGCATATATAACACATAAATGACACATAAATATACACATATAAATATAAATAAAAATATACATATCCTCCCTATACATATAATTTCATACAATATTAATAATGAGATAAAATTCTAGCTATAAAACTTTATGAGATTTAATACACTAGATCAAGCTACAACATCATTGATACCAGGTACTACGGTGACATTTGAATAAATCTGCCACCAATATTCCCTATTTTCCAGTAATATTTTTCAAGGGCCACTCCTTGGACCATTGTTTACCTGTTCTAGGATTACAAATCCAAATTTATGGCTGTCATTTTCCTATATATGTCTAGACAAAACATTGGTACACTTGACCGTGTTTGTGAAATGATCATAAGGCATTTACTAAAAATACGAGGGGACAATAATATGAATGGAAATCTTACTGCTGCCCAGAGAAAATTAATGCAAGAATTGAAGGAAAGAAGTGACATTAGATTAATGCAACCGGACAAAGCCAGTGGCTTTATTGTTATGGATTGTGTTGATTATCATCAAAAAATGTTAAATCTCTTATATGATGAAAGCTATGTGGAAGCATCTATTAATGAAGTAAACATTTCTTATGGTAGAACTGACTATTGGCTAAATGATTTTCTATTTCAGGGTCAGATTAATGAACAAGAACATGAGTTTATGAATATTAATACACCTAAAGTTGCTACTATATTTGGTGTCTCCAAAATACACAAGGACCTTGAAAATCCACCTTTACGGCCAATTGTGGATGGGGACAATCAAAAACATATTATATAGCAAAATATATTGACAGTCAATTAAAAAATAAGTTTTCAACATTGGATTATTTAAGTAAGGACTCATGGGATTTTTTGACTAAGTGTAATCAATTAAATACATGCTCATTGAATTAATTGATATTAGTTACAGTGGATGTGAAGGATTTATATATGTGTATCCCACATGAATTAGGCCTAGAATGGTTTTCTATTTCAGGGGAAGATTAAAGAACAAGAACATTAGTTTATGAATATTAATACACCTAAAGTCGCTACTATATTTGGTGTCTCCAAAATACACAAAGACCTTGAAAATCCACCTTTACGGCCAATTGTGGATGGGGACAATCAAAAACATATTATATAGCAAAATATATTGACAGTCAATTAAAAAATAAGTTTTCAACATTGGATTATTTAAGTAAGGACTCATGGGATTTTTTGACTAAGTGTAATCAATTAAATACTTGCTCATTGAATGAATTGATATTAGTTACAGTGGATGTGAAGGATTTATATATGTGTATCCCACATGAATTAGGCCTAGAATGGTTTAGATATTTTTTACAAGTGTATTGCATGTAGGCCAGGATAAAATTAACACACTAGTCCAACTGATGGAATTGGTATTGGATAATAATTATATTTTTTACGAGGGTCACTATTTTAAGCAAGTTAGAGGGGTAGCTATGGGCTCCCCAGTGGACCCATTATATGCTAATGCAGTTATGGCATACTGGAAAATGGAATGCTTGTTTAAATCAAAGTACATGGAATTTAAAAAAACGTTATACCCACTTTTTGGATGATTTGTTTTAAGCATGTTGTGGTCCAAAACAACTGTTATATGAATTTTTTGATTTTTTTGAATGACTCAGCTGAATTTTTATCCTTCTCATATACTGTAGAGGAAAAGAGTATTACATATTTGGATGTTTGTTTAACTAAGGACGTATTGGGGGGCAATGTAAATTCTTCCATTCATAGGAAGAAAACATATTCAAAAAAGTTCCTTCATTTTTCTTGTAATCACTCTATTGATATTAAAAAGGCAGTCATTAAAGGACAAATGGTAAGGACTGCCAGGATGACTCATTGGACAATGAATTTTTGGATGAAATCAATTTTATAGGAACTATGTTTTTGAATAGAGATTATCCAAAAATATTAGTGGATACAATTTCTGGAGAAGTAACAAGGAAGGGATTATCAGGTAGAAAGAAAAGTAATTGCTGTGATGGAATAAATAGTAATTTAGAATGTGATGGAACATTAGTATCAACAAATGTGAATGGTATAAATAATATTGATAATATTGGGATAAATGGACCAAAGGAAAAGAAGGATATATATTCAAATAATAGTTTTATTACAACTTTTACAGAAGATAGTGTTAATATAGCCAATACTATGAATAAAAATTGGGAAATTATTTTGATGGATAAGGACATAAGCCATATAGTGGGTATCCGTCTGAATATTGTATATAAAAGGGACACAAATTTGAAGGATTGGTGTAATTCCATTACTAAAGCTGAAAAATGGTAATCAGAGAATATGAAAAAATGTGGTATGTGCAATCAGTGTAGATATATATTGGAATGTGATAATATACTAGGTAGTAAAAATGTTTCTGTTAATGGCCACTTTAACAGTTACACTAGAGGGGTAGTTTATGCTGCCAAGTGCTTGGATTGAGCAGCTTTTTTATATTGGTAAAACAGAACAAAAATTAAGGCAGCCCATTTACGAACATTATCATGACATTGGTAAAGTTAAGTGTACCAATGCTTTGGCTAGACATATACAGGAAAATAATGACCATAAATTGGGATTTGTAATCCTAGAACAGGTAAAAAATGGTCCAAGGGTTGGCCCTTGGAAAATATTACTGGAAAATAGGGAATATTGGTGGCAGATTTATTTAAATGCCACCTTAGTACCTGGTATCAGTAATGTAGTAGCTTTAGCTAGTGTTTTAAATCTCAAAAGTTTTATAGATAGAATTTTATCTCATTATTAATATTGTATTAAATTATATGTTTAGCGGGATATGTATATTTATATTTATATGTGTATATTTATGTGTCATTTATGTGTTGTATATGCTTTGTAAGTCTTATATTTTAGCTTCATGTTTTATGACTTATGATATGTTTTTTTTATGTCCTTTTAGCATTAAGGCATTAATTGAATCATTGATTGATTGGCACTATAGGTGTATTTAATGAGTGCTTTTCCTGTGATTACTTTGTCTGAGGAAGGTTGGAAGGTCTAACTGAAAGTGCTTACCATATTAATAAAATTCTGTTGGAGTATCATCCTAGTACTTCTGATATTTTTCTAAGTATGAAACAGTTTGAGACAAGTAAAACATTACAAGTTGAAATTCATGAACAAAAGTTATTATGAATTTCAAAACAGAAAAGCACAATAAAACTAGAGTGCAGATATGCAGTGTCAATCTTACCATCACTTTACCAGTGATGCACTCTCTTAATTTTTTTAATTTCTCCAAATCTTTTGAGTTTCTAATACCATGATGGGAATGGACCCCATTCCTAAGTCAAAGTATGATTAAAGTTCATGAAATTAGTATTGTTTCACTCTTTGATGTCTGCCAAAAGTGCTTTTTGCAGCACCCGTAATATGCCCAGTAATGACTCCTCCTGCAATTCATATGGAGTTACATGTATTGATAGCATATTAAATAGGATTGTATACTCTTTTCTATAAGACCCATTGCTCCTACTACTATTGGAACTATCTGGGTATCTTTCTTCCATATTGCTCTCGTCTCTGCTTGCAAATCCTGATAGTTTACAACTTTGTGTCTCTCTGTATGCAGGACACTGTAGTCACTGGATGTGGTGATTTCAATGATCAAGGCTATTTTTGTCTTCTTTTCTTGGACCATTATATATGGTTTTCTAGCAGGATCTTCATAGATACGTCGCCAAAATGCATCTATTTCTTCCTTTTTTGGTGGTCTTTCAGTTCCTTTTACCATATTTCCCAATTCTCTATAAAACTTTTTTGGGTCATCAATAAATTGCTTATTTTGTACTTTTTCTTTATATTTATCTATGTATCTTCTAAGTTTTTCCTCCTGGGCTGAATTTTTTAGTTTATTTACGATAGTGCATGATAGAGACTGATCTGTTCTAATATTCTGCATTGCTTTTATCACATCTTTCTTAGTATTTTTGTTGATTTATTTCCTTTTCTATAATCTTCCAACAGTGACACTTCTTGTCCTAATTGCTTTATAGTTTTCTCTATTCAGTACTTCCATGATGGTATTCGATTTCTGCCCTTCATTTCCCTCACTACCCTATGCTCTTGTGGTAGAACTTAATCAGTTATTAATTTAGTTGCACAGTAATATATCCTATTTACTTCTGTTAAATTGCATGACTTTCTATGGACAGTCCTAATTACTGCATTCATTTGTTTTATCAGGCTTCTGACTTTTGGGTTTTATTGACCTTCTGCAGTTAATTTCTTTAGTTGATTTTAATATGTCTATCTATGTCTATTAAATCAAGCAACTCCTCTTTTAGCTCATTTTCTTCCAAACTGAGGGCACATCCTTTATTTTCCATTTCCTACGGGCATTCTATAGAAAGTTCTATAGCATCTTCCTGTGGCACCTACTCTTCAATTTCATTCTATGCCATCCGTTGCTCTGTCATATAGGAACTCACTGGCCTATCACTCCTCAACACTGACTGCATCAGAGTTCCGACAGTTTCCTGTTCCTTCCTTTGCTGTCTTGCTTCAAGTGGACATTTATACTGGTTTCCTGTGGAAGGCTCTAAAATATCTTGATATGGCACCTGAGAAATTGCTACCAGTTCCACTGGTTTCCCCTTAATTTGGATATCCCTTGCTCTATCCTGTTGTTGTACTTTCTGCATTAGATTTTCTGCACTGCATCCTTCACTTTGCAGGTGCTCCATAACCTCAATTTCTATTTCTTTAACTTCTCCATTACTGATCTCCTTTTCTACTTTTCCTCTTTGTCTTCTTATTTTTTGTATTGTAAATTTCTCCATATCTGGATTCATCTGCCTGCATTTCTCTTCAAATATCTTTGGTGCTGCACTTTTTGTATTGGTTAGTTTTGCTTTTGCTTTTGCATAAATATTACACCATATTAAATCTCTTTTTCTTTCCCATGTCCATATTTTTTCTTCAGATGTCTCCTGGTCTTCCTGCTTCTCCTTACTTTGGGGACTCACGCCATCATGCTGTGATATAATCTGTGTTAGACCTTTAATTTAATTTCTACCTTACTAATCTTTTCCATGTTCCTTCTTTGTGATATTATTTTTTTATTGTGAAATTTTCCATATCCGGATGCCTTTGCCTGTATTTCTCTTCAAATATCATTGAAGCTGTCTTCTTTATATTGATTAATGTGGCTTCTCCATTACATAAATATTGCACCGTATCAAATCTCCCTTTCCTTCCCATGTCCATATTTCATTTTTATTCTTTTCAAAAATCTCTAGGTTTTGTTGTTTATATTCTCATACTTTTTCAGATGTTTCTTTTTCTAAACAGATCACAGTTTCTTGATCTATATACTGTTTTTCAAAAATCTGTTGTATTAATGAATGCAAATTCTCATTTGAACCTTCTGACAGTATTTTTCTTTCCCCTGACTTACCTCTTAATCTTTTTGTATATTCTCAGTCTGGAAATTCTGGGCTTTTTGCATAATAGTAAAAATACATAATTTCTTTATTATCTTCAATAGTCCACTCTATTGTCTTTATGGCTCTTCTTTGGCCTATAAGTTTTTGTGAGTTTTGTTGACTCCTGCTTCCTTCTACAACAGGGGGGTCATCCTAAAGTAACAAAAAATTTCAGTGCATTTAATAAACTGGAGCTAAGTATGAAACAGTCTGAGAGAAGTAATAAGTTACAAGTTGAACTTCATAAACAAAAGTTATTATGAATTTTGGAACAGAAAAGCAGAAGAAAACCAGGGTGCAGATGTGCAGTGCCGGTCTCAGCATCACTTTACCAATGATGCACTCTCTTATTTAATTTCTCCAAATCCCTTGGGTTTCTAATGCAATGACAGGAATAGACTCCACTCCTAAGTCAAAGTATGATTAAAGTTCATGAAATTAGTATTGTTTCACTCTTTGATGTCAGCCAAAAGTAGTCTTCGCAGCACCCACGATATTCCCCATAATGATTCCTTCTGCAGTTTGTATGGAGTTATATGTATTGGAAGCATATCTAAATAAGATTTTAGACTGTTTTTATTATAAGGCCCATGGCTCCTACTACTATTGGAACTATTTGGATATCTTTCTTCCACATTGCTCTCATTTCTGCTTGCAGATCCTGATATTTTATAAGTTTATGTATCTCTGTGTGCAGGACACTGTATTCACTGGGTGTGGTGATTTCAGTGATCAATGCTAGTTTTGTCTTCTTTTCCTGGACCACTTTATCTGGTTTTCTAGCATCTATCTTTTGAATATTTAGTAATGAATGATCCCATGTGATGTACACTTAATTTTCTATGATGCTTTGTGGCTCATGTTTCCAGTGCTTTTCAGCCACTTCTAAACCATAATGTTTGGACAATCCCCAGTGCAACAGTCTCACCACATTATTGTGCCTTTCAGTATACAGTCCTTCTGCCATTAGTATGTCACAACCAGCAACAAGGTGCGCGACTGTTTCCAGTTCAGTTTTACAAAACCTACATTTGTCTATTTCTCCCACATGTTCATTGGACTTTGTAAACCAGCGTGTACATAGCCCACTATCTTAAGCTGCCAATATTAACCTTTCATCTCTTGGTTTGAATTCACCACTCCTTAACCATCCTGCATTTGTTCCTGATCAACATGAGGTTCTTCCAGAAGTTTTCTATACTTGCAACTATATTTCTGCATTTTCCACATTTCTTGCCATTTCAACTGATCCTTCACCTTATATTCTTTGTTTTTTTGGCACATTCCGTTCCTACCTAATTTTTATCTTCTTCTGGTTTGATTTCCATTCCTGCTTGATGCCGATATGCTTCTGCTAGGTTAAGCAGGGAAGTCATCTTAGATTTATTCTCCTAATGTTTCAAAACTTTCACTACATTTGAATCTTATGAGGTCAGCAGATATGTGTGGAGTGCCATGATTGCAGATCTGTACATGTAATCAATTTCAAGGAGGCCCATCCCTCTTTCGGAACAGGGAATATATAATCTTGGTATGCACTGTTTTTATAGATCATTTGGTGAGCATGAAGCACCCTTCTTGTTTTAATATCTAATCTATCCAACACATTTTAGGGCCAATAAATCACTCCAAAACTGTAACTTAGGACAAGAAGAGCAAATTGGTTTACAACTTGGATTTTGTTGCTAGATGTCAATGCTGTTTTCAAGATTAATTTAAGTCTTCTAGAACATTCCTTACTAAGTTTTACTCACATTTGTTTGTGCTTTATTGCTGATCCTTCATCAGTCCCCTAGTATTTACACACTCCCTCTTGCTCAAGTTCTTTTATATCACATTCTTGTCCCAAACTGATGATTTCCTGTGGTGCAGTTTTCCTGCTTTAAAGGTTTGTTTTGCACATTTATCAAGGCCCAATGATATTCTAATATCATCTGAAAAAGTTTTGAGAACCTGCAGCTGTGCTTTCAGTTCCTCATCTGATGAGCTATACAGTGATGAGAAGTCTTAAGACTTTGTTGTTTTCTAGGAGGCAAATTGTAGCCATGGCCTAAGCTGTTAAGTAAACAACGTAATGGGTAAACAGCAGGGCAGAACAGCAATGGTGACAGAGAGTCACTCTTGAATATCCCCCTTTGAATTTTTATCCCTGGTATAATAATTTGTCCTTTATCATGGTTTAATTACAATGTGGTCTGCCATTGTTTCATGGTTACTGTAACATAGTCGATCAGTGTAGGATGTATCTAATACATTTTAACCATTCTTTTATCCATGAATGTGGAATACTATCAAATGCTTTTTTGTAGTCAATCCATGCCATACTTAAATTCTTCCCCTTTTTACAGTTCTCCACTATGACTTTATTTAACAACTGATCCCTTGTTCCGTATGACTTTCTTTTAGTGCCCTTTTGTTCTACTGCCATAATTGAGTTTTCTTCTAAATGACTATAAACTCTGTCAGCATCAATTCCCATGTGTAGTTTATATGTTGTCAGAATGCAAATTATTAGTCTATAATTTTTGGGGTAGCCTACAGGTTCCCTCTTAAGCAGGAGCATTGTTTTACCTGTTGTTAGCCAGACTGGTGTCTGTTTGGGGTGCGCATATAAATAGTTCTTATTCATGGTTAGGTCTTCATGCAAATATGTTAATACTTTTAACCAGAAGTTAGACACTGCATCTGGGCCTGGGGTTTTCCAATTAGAGGCTTTTCTTAACTTTATTTCAATCTCTCTGGCTGTTACTTCATCCCATTTCATATCCTGTACCTTTAAATATCATTGAAGCTGCCTTCTTTATATTGATTAATTTGGCTTCTCCTTTGCATAAATATTGCACCATATCAAATCTCTCTTTCTTTCCCATGTCCATATTTCTTTTTTATACTTTTCAAAAATCTCTAGGTTTTGTTGTTTATATTTTTGTACATCTTCAGATTCTTCTTTTTCCAAGCAGATCACAGTTTCTTGATCTATATACTGTTTTTCAAAAATCTGTTCTGCCCTGCCCTTTACCCATTACGTTGTTTACTTAACAGTTTTGGCCATGGCTACAATTTGCCTCCTAATTCTTTTACTTCTTTTATTCATTTAGCATATTTGTTGTGTTCCACAGGATCTTCATAGATCCTTCTCCAAAATGCATCTATTTCTTCTGTTTTGTCAGTCTTTCAATTTCTTTTACCTTGCTTCCCAATCCTCTATAAAACTTTTTTGGGTCATCACTAAATTGCCTATTTTGTACTTTTCCTATATATTATCTTCTAAGTTTGTCCACCTGTGCTGAAATGTTTAATTTATTATTTGTGACAGTGCATGATAGATCCTGGTCTGTTCTAATTCTGCATACTGCTTTTATCACATCTATCTTTCTCAGAATTTTTGTTGATCTATTCCCTCTTCTATAGTCTTCTAACAGTGACACTTCTTGATTTAAATGCTTTATATTTTTCTCTATTCGATATTTACATGATGGTATTCAGTTTCTCCCCTTTCTTTGTCTCACTACCTTGTGCTCTTGTGGTAGAATTTTATCAGTTATTAATTTAGCTGCACAGTAACATATCCTGTTTACTTCTGTTATATCGCATGGATCTCTATGGACAGTCCTAATTGCTGAGTTCATTTGTTTTATTAGACTTCTGACTTTTGGGGTTTTATTGACCTTCTGCAGTCTATTTCTTTCATTGATTTTAATATATATATGTCCATTAAATCAAGCAACTCTTCCCTTAGTTCATTTTCTTCCAGACTGAGGGCACATCCTTTGTTTTCCATTTCCTGCAGACAGTCTATAGAAAGTTCTACAGCATCTTCTTGTAGCACCCTATCTTCAATTTCATCCTGTGCCATCTGTTGCTTTGTCATATGAGAACTCACTGGCCTATCACTCATCAACATTGACTGCATCAGAGTTTCTGCATTCTCCTGTTCCTTCCCTTGCTGTCTAGCTTTAAGTGAACGTTTATACTGGTTTCCTGTGGAAGGTTCCAAAATATCTTGATATGGCATATGACCAATTGCGACACCTGATCAATTGCTTCTTGTTCTACTGGTTTCCCCTTTAATTGGATATCCATTGCTTTATCCTGTTGTGGTACTTTCTGCATTAGATTTTCTACACTGAGTCCTTCACCTTGGAGGTACTTCATGATCTCAGTTTCTATTTCTTTAACGTCTCCATTACTAATCTCCTTTTCTACTTTTCCTCTTTGTCTTCTTATTTTTTTGTATTGTAAGATTTTCCATGCCTCGATTTCTTTGCCTGTATTTCTCTTCAAATATCTTTGGTGCTGCTCTTTTTATATTGGTTAGTTTTGCTTTCTCCTTGGCATAAATATTACACCATATTAAATCTCTTTTTCTTTCCCATGTCCATATTTCTTCTTAAGATGTCTCCTGATCTTCTTGCTTCTCCTTACTTTGGGGACTCACTCCATCATGCTATGATGTAGCCTGTGTTTGACTTTCTACATTAAATTCTTCACTCCACACTCCATAACTTCAATTTCTATTTCTTTAATTTCTACTTTACTAATCTTCTTTTCCACATTCCATATTTGTGATATTAATTATTTATTGTGAACATTTCCATATCTGGATGCTTTTGCCTGTATTTCTCTTTGAATATCTTTGTCACTGCTTTCTCTATAGTAATTAACTTGGCTTTCTCCTTTGCATAAATATTGCACCATATCAAATATCTCTTTCTTTCCCTTGTCCATATTTCTTTTTTATACTTTCAAAAATGTCTCAGTTTTGTTGTTTATATTTTTGCACTTACTCAGATGCTTCTTTTTCCAGACATATCAAAGTTTCTTGATCTATATACTGTTTTTCAAAAGTCAGTTTTATTAATGAACGCAAATTTTTATTTGAAGCTTCTGACAGTTTTTGCTTTGGAAGTATTTTTCTTTCCTCTAGTTTATCTCAATGTCTTTATATATCCTCTGTCTGATAATTCTGGGCTTTTTGCATAACAGTAACAATACATAATTTATTTCTTATCCTCAATAGTCCACTTTATCATCTTTATGGCTCTTCTTTGGCCTACTAGTTTTTGTGATTTTTGTGGACTGCTATTCTTTCTACAACAGGTGGTCATCCTCCCCTTGGGCCTGGCCTGGGCCCATTGAAGGAATGTGTCCAGATTTTGAGGATTCTACACTGTCATTTTTTCCAGTCCTGGCACCAGTGTACCTACCAGGATTGGGCACTTTTTTATCCTGGGACTTGTGCACCCAGCTATCTTTTTTTTTTTGTTTTTGACATACTTCTGTCCATGATATATGCTGTATAAATTCAGTTTATATATTAGTGTCGCAGTGCTGAGATTTTGTGAAAAGCAGAGTCCACCTCATGAAGGTACTCACTAATACTTGAGGATGGATTCAACTTCAGCACTACTACTCACTGCACTCTCTTACAATGGGATTCAGGGGATGTTGCACCATACTTGGAGGAGACCATACCATTTTGAAGACGTCTGTTTTCTAAGATAGTGCAGTCAGGCTGTTAGTATATATACATACTAGAGAATGTAAGAAGCACAATCCCTCACATGGGAGGTGTGTGTGTGTGTGTGTGGGGGGGGCTAACCTCTTTGCAAAAAAAAAAATGATTTTATGTGTGATTTGTTCATAGGTTCTTAGGTATAGACTAAGCTAATAACCACTAGGGTCCATAAAACCCTAGCTGTGCAACCCAAATATGACCCACGGATATGATTAATATTTTTATTCATGGGGGGATTTACTGACTGCCTCTGGCCATCAAAGACACAGGAGCCAGACCAGGGATGAATTTCTGATTACCCATCTATTGGTCCAGGTTGCACTTAAATAGGGATAGGGAGGAACTCTGCTTCAAATGGATGGGAAGCCTATTACAGAGAATGGGAATTCTCTGAGAAACATATCTGTGTCTCCAACATGTGATATTTATATCACAAGCAAAATTTAGGTCTTTTAATCTAGAAGTTCTGATAGTGTTTGTTTTGTGGTTATGCAAAAGGTTAATGAAAACAGGGCCAGGAATGCATTGTATGCCAAGTAAAGATCATGGGCTTTGAGGTTATCAGTGCAGGACATTGTATTAGCTCCTTGTATTCTTTTTGTAAGTAACCTTTAAGGACATACCAAAAGGGGAATTACACCCTATGATGGGCCTGATTATGTACAAGTACAGTGGTATGATGACCTCTCTGGACCTAGATGCAATGCTCTTGCTTATAAGGTGAGCAAAATAGAAGGGTTTTCTAACTACCTTGGACACAAGTTGTTTGAAGGATAGATTCTATCTACATAAGTTCCCAGATCCTTGACTAGTGAATCAACTTTTAAGGGTGTTTTATTGATGATGTACTTACCCGGAATGGCAAACTTCCCAAAAGCTGCTAAAATACATTTCTTGATATTGAGTTTTATGATATGGCTTTGGCACTGAGCATTTTGTCTGTACTAGACCTTCCTGAAGGGTCTTCTCCTCTCAGAGGATTCAATCACTGCTCCCAATTTGCAATTATCTGTGAACATGTCTAAACAGAGGTGTTTGAACATGCTTCATGTTCAACTGTTTCCAGGGTTTTGTGATCAATGTTTTGTGAGGTAATCACAAAACTGTTAGGCTTTCATCAGGAAGCCATAGGTCTGAGGATAACGTGTGTCATACTGTTGCAGTTCATGAAAGTCAGTAACACAGCTAAAGCAAAGCTGCTCTGTGGTGTTTTGGAAAAAGTGTGAGATGGAGCATTCCATCAGGGATTACAACTTTGAGGAGTCTTGTGTCAGGAGTAAAAAGTTAATGATGCAACCGCTAACATGTAGAGCTGGAAATGACTGGGTTTTAAAACAGAGGAATTCCCAATGTCCTTTGAATGGGAACCAGGGTACTACAGTCCTAGCTTGCCATGTTTCAGAATATTCTCTTTTCATGAGTGGCAATGTCAGAGTTCATATACAGACCTATAAGCAGCTATTTGTTGCTCTTTGCCATTGCCCAATCTGCTTCCCCCATCCCAACTTCAAGTAGTTAAAGAAGAAAAAAATATATATATCATCTTTAAATCTAACAGATTATGGAACTTCAGTTGTTACATTTGTAGCAAGCATTTTGTTGCAGTCTAAAGATCTAAATACCATGCATACAGAGTGCTGAGTGCTTCAACTGTGATTGGAAATGCAGTATCAGCATTTGTTTCTGAATGTATTGTATTGAACTAGACCACATGCAATGTTGAAGCACTTCAGACTTGACTGCAAAAGCAATATCAGCATTGAGAAACTAAATTCCATTTCTGCCAATTGCAACCTCTTGACACCTTGTGCCTGGAACAGCTGTCCACTTCTTTCCACCCTTGCTATGTTTTTGTTGGTTATATACAAGTTTGAGGGGGAGGCTTGCTGTCCTGCAAAAAAAAAAAAAAGTTTAAAAGAGAAGAATGATGCCCAGTATTTGCTTTTCTTCTTTATTTTTTGTCTCCCTGGTCTCTGCAATCTGGAGAATACAATTTGTGGCCATCTAAGACAATGATATAAATTGTGGCTTCTTCTGAAATACACATTTTTTTTTCATTTTGTCCACGCCCACCTCACTAATCATTATTTCATCCCTCATATAACATTGTCTCCCCTACTGTCTCATATAACACTGTCTCCACATCACTGTATCAGTCCATTTCTCTCTCTACTAAACTGCAGACACCAACCCACCCATATTTTTCTCCTATTTTCCTACTATTTCACCATGTCAGTTATCACTGCTCTTTTGAGCAACTCTCTCCTACTCATCACCCTCTACCTAGCCACCCACTCCACTACCTTCATCACATCAAACATAACACACTACCCCTCTCCTACACATCCCACTATTACATACCATACAAAACCAAATATTCATTTTCACATCTGTTCTAACCTCTACACTAACTCTAACACATTGCTCTTCCACTATAAATATGTCGATACCCCCAACCCTTCTTCCTATCCAGATTTCTTTCATCAACATTGACTAATATCCAAGTTTAAACTCTCTCTCCTTCTACACGCACTAACAGAAATCAAACTCCAAGCTGACATACATCCTAACCCAGGACCCACACAACTACTCCCACCCCAACCAATAACAACCACCACACCTGCTAATACTATCCTCCACCTTCTTCCCCTAAAAAATTATAAATCAGACTTACTCATAACTAATTTTAATCTCAGAAGTATCACAAAATAATAGTGAATTTCATGCAGCACTAGCTACCTCCACTCCTGATATATTAATTATTAAAGAGACATAGCTAAAACCCCACATTAAAGATGATGAAATACTTACTAGTGGTTATAATGTCATTAGACAAGATAAGCTGAACAAGCATGGTGGAGGCATTGCCATCATGTATAAAAATTTCCTCAAAACTGAAATATTAATATGTACTCCTCCAGATCTATCAGAAGCAGAAATTCTAACCACCCAATTTGAAGTAAATTCACATAAAACCATCATACTTATTGCCTCCTACCTACCACCAGGAAATAATATACATACTACTGAAAGTCTTCTATCTTGGGCATCCTATACTTTCAACCAAGAGACTATATTGCTAGGCAATTTCAACTTGGACTGGCTATCCTGCTCATCTGACAACCCCTCCAATTTTATCAATTTATTCAATTCCACCCAAACTATAAACTTCCCCACTAGAAACACACTAAGAAAGAATCTATTTTAGACTGGATACTAACCAATTAGCCCAACTTTGCCCACCAGGCTGGGTGTCTCTCTGATGCTCTCAGTGATCACTTCCCTACCTTTCTTCTAAGGAAATGCATTCACTCCCCCTGTAAAATCATTTTCAAACACATACACAACAAACAAAAATGTTCCCCTACTATCTTAAATTCCCTGCTTCAGAACTGCAACTGGTCACCCCTAAAATCTCTCCACTTAGACCAAGCTGTACAATGTTTTAATGATACCTTCCTCAACATCCTTAATAACCTCGCTCCAACAAGAAAAAAATTTCTCCAAAGCCAAAAACCTATCTTGGATAACCAAATATGTTAAATCTCTTATTTAACAAAGGGATAGAGCCTGGACTGTGTATCAAACCTTCAAAACCTCAGACAACCTCACCTCTTATAAACAACTAAGAAACCTAACTAAGAAGCAAATATCATCTGATAAAAAAAATCATATTTTCTAGCTTGTCAGCAAAAACACATAAATAACCCACAACAATTTTGGCAAAACATTAACTGCCTCCTCAGTCCTGGCAAAACCTCTACCCCTGCACCATCTACAACAAATAGCACTGAATGTTTAGTATCCCAATTTAACTCTCATTTCATCACAACTATCATAGGTTCATAGATTCATACGTTAGTACTAGGCTATCGGCCCAAGGGCCTATGCAAGCCTTGCGATAACAATTCCCTGGATATTTCTTCCCACAGTATTTACTTCTCCAGGCCCCTGTCTAGCAGGGTGACTGACATGATCCCCGGGGTGAATTTCCTATCTCCCATCCAATCATCATGGTTCCTTTTGAAGAGGGCCAATGAGGCGCTCTGCTTGATATGTATGGGCAGTCTATTCCAGAGTATGGGGAGTCTCTGAGTCAGGAACCTATCCCTCCAGCATGTTTTGTTCATTGTGATGACAAGATTTAGATCCCTGGAGCATGTGACTCTGTGGGAATTGGGATTTCTTTAAGTGGAGCATGTCCAACAGCTTAGGGTTTGACATGGCCTTGTATGTTAAGCAGAGATGGCCTCTGAGTAGACGATATGCCACAGAGTATAGCTGGAGATTTTTTAGATGGTCAGTATATGGCATCTGCTTTAGGCCTGTGATTCTTTTAGTGAGGTATTTCTGTGGCCTTTCGAGCTGTTGCAGATGTCTTGTGAGGTACATACCAAACGGGGCATTATACTCTATAATGGGTCTAATGAGGGATGAGTTCAGTGGGACAATGACCTCCTTTTTTCTGGATGAAAATCCCTTAGTGATGAGGTGTGCCACATAGAAGGATTTCCTGACTGTTGTGGCAATGTGGTTATCGAAAGTGAGACCATTGTCCACATGTGTCCCTAAGTCTCTCATTACACTTTTGATGTTTAGTGTCCTGCCACCTATGTGGTAATTCATGGGTACATGTTTTTTTCCAAAGGGGATAACTATACATTTCTTTGCATTAAGCTTGAGCCTGGCTCTGGCACCAGGCATCTGTTTCTGCAAGGCCCTTTTGTAGAATATCCACATCATTTGGGGATTCAATAATGGCTCCCAGTTTGCAGTCATCTGCAAACTTTGTTAGCCAGAGCCCCTTAGTGTTGACCTGTACTTCAGAGAAGTAGATGCCAAATAAGAGTGGTCCCAGGACTGAACCCTGAGGTACTCCACTTGTCACTTGTCTGGAGCTGGATTTGGAGTCGGCTACTTTTACTGTCTGGTTCTGTCAGTAAGCCAGTTAGCAACCCATCAAGTGACATAGGGATTTATGCCCAGCTTAGTAAGTTTATCTATGATTCCAGAGTGGGGGATGGTGTCAAAGGCCTTGGCAAGGTCCAGATAGGCTGTGTGGACTGCCTTACCCTCGTCCACAGCTCTGGAGACTGATTCAAAGAAGTCAATCAGATTCAGGAGACAAGATCGGCCCTTCACAAACCCAAACTGGGTGGGGTCCAGTGTTTGAAGGTTGCCAATGTCTTTGTTTATAAGTTCCATGATAATGCGTTCCATGCCCTTGCAAATCAGGCTTGTCAGACTGATGGGACGGTAGTTCCCGAGATCCAAGGTGGATCCTCCCTTGTGGAGCGGGATAACTGTAGCTGTGCACCACTCAGTGGGCATTAAGCCTGAGGTGAAGCTATGATTAAACATGACACTTAGGTGAGGTGCCAGTTCATTTTGTAGTTCATGCAGTACACAGCCTGGGATGTCATCTGGTCCCATGGATGCTGTATTCTTAGCTTTGGAGAGTGCGGTTTCTACCTGTGTGGCCATGATTATCGGAATTTGGCAATCTTTTGGTATTGAGATAGGCCCTTTAAGGAGTGAGAGTGGGGTGAAGTTGGCACTAAATCGATCTACCAAGATATTGGAAATATCCTTGGGATCAGTATATTTAATGCCATTCTGTTGTAACTCAGAGCAGATCTGAGCATTGCCATTTAGATTCTTGACATAACTATAGAATGCCTTGTGGTTGTCTTTGGAATCTTTGGCAATTTTATTTTCGTAACTAGCTTTTGAGGATTTTATGAGGGATCTCAGCTTCTTACTGAGGCTGGTGAGGGAGTTTTTTGCATCCTGGGATTTTCCTCTTTTTTGCAACAGTTTCTTCCTTCTGTTGTTCAGTTTGCTTATAGCAGGGGACCACCAGATTGGCTTCCTTTTTTTGGAGAAGAGCATCTTGGTTCTATTTGGGATGGCACAATTCATGCATGAGTGGATGCGCTCGTACAGTGCCTTAGTGTAGGATTCTGCAGTTGAGCTTCCAGATCCCATCTGCGTGGGTGTTGTGAAGTTTGTCACTTCTGACTTCAATAGCTTGAAGTTGGCTTTGGAGAAGTTTTTTAAGGAGGTTTCCTTACTGGGGCGTGGGGGTGGGATGTGGATGTCAAGGGTGATTTGCTTATGGTCAGACCTGACTAATGAGGGGGTGACCACTGGTGTGGAGCATCTATCTCCCATGTTGGTAATGACCAGGTCTAGGATATTGGAGCCCCTGGTGGGACAATGGATTAGTTGATCCAGGGCATTGGAATTTATGAATTCCAAGAACCGTTGGGAAAAGGAGTTGGTACCTGAGTAGTTTTCCCAATTAATGGCAGGGTAGTTGAAATCACCCAGTGTTTGGTTGGATCTTAATATTTTCCAGTATGTTTAGAAAGATGTAGTGAGAATCTTGGGGTATGGTTGGGGATCTGTAGCAAGCTACAATTTGGATTGCAGTCTTACCAAGTGTTAGTTGCACCTGGAGAATTTCAGATGCATTGTGTTGGGCAACTAGCCTGGAGGTGTGAATATCCTTGGTGAATATGGACACTCCACTACCTTTAGTGTTTCGGTCCTGGTTTTGTGGTCGAAAAGTGAGATAAGAATTGTAGCCTGGTATTGCAGTGGTGCTCTCTGGAGCCTTGACCCAGGTCTCAGTTACTGCACAGATATCGATGTTCTCCATTTTTAGGAGTACCTCGAGAAAGTGCATTTTGAGGTTTAGACTTCTAGCATTGAGTAGCATTAACTTCAGATTTTGCCTGCTTCTATCTGTTATGGTGGTGGTTTTATCCTTTGAACCTTGCCTAAAAAAGGCACTATAGGGGTGGCAAGAGCTTTAGCCAGTAACCTGAATCCCAGGGGTGACAGGTGCAGACCATCTCTGGCAAAGCATTGTGGTTTGTCGATCATGTCTTCCCAGGCAGACAAATACTGGATTCCCTTTGAATGACACCAGAAGCTTAGCCAATTGTTGAAGTCAATCATTTTGTCCTTATACTGTGGTATCATTCTTGGCGAAGGCAGGATGCTACTCAGGGCTAGGGTCATACCTGCCTGGGTCACATGATCCAAGAGCTCTTCCATATCTCTTTTCATGTAGTCCAGGGAGGTACGTCTCAAGTCATTCACTCCAGCATGGACAATGGCAGAGTCGTATTTGTACTTATTGTGGAGTGACTTGAGTACATGCGTTATGTGGCGGATCCTGGCACCCGACAGGCAGCTGACTGTAATTTTCTCCTTGTTCAGTCTGGTGAGTGGGACATCAGTGTGCCTGACTATAGAGTCACCTATGACTAAAGTGTTGGGTACATTGTCTTGCCTTAGGGGCTGTTGTTGGGTGGCACACTGGTGTTGTGAGCTATGTGTCACTTTGGTTGTGACTGGTGTTTGTTTGCGTTTCGGCTTCGGAGGTCCTTGTTGCTTGGGCAGGTTAATGTTAAGGGCCTCTGCATATGTGGGTTTAGTGTTGCTATGTGTGGGTGTTGATGGTGTGGGTTTTGAAGGGCTATGAGTTGCTTGAAGAGTGATGCAGGTGTTAACCTTCTCCTCTTGACTGTTTAGCACAATCTTGGCCAGAGAGAGCTTTGCTTCCAGTTTGGGTATGTAAGTGCATCTCTCGCAGGTTGTAGTGTTGGGTGGTAGGAGAAGAGGATTGTCTGTGTACATGAGGCAGTTGCCGCATTGCCCCAGTATGCCCAGATTCACCAGATGGACAGGAGAAATCACCAGAAGCTGACCCTTGGACATGCCTGTTTAGGTGCTTTTATGTAAAGTTTAAGAGCTGTTTTCCCTTACCTTTGCAAGGTACTTTGCAATTATAGGCTGTTTAGTGCCTATGATTAATTTCTCCTTATTGACAAGGAGAGCTGAGTGCTTGTATCTGTTTCAGGCTTTCTAGTGCTTTCCAGCAGGTTCTAGAGCAAGTGCTAGTCACAGGGGTTTAGATTTTAGTGCTACTACTGAGAAACCAGCTAGTTTTAAGGGAAAATTTAAAGAGCAGACTTTCTGGCACCTGGAATAGTTTAACTGCAGCCTCACAGTGCTGCACGATGTGAAAAATATGCAAACACACGCATTTTTAAGCCAGAAAGTTGAAAAGGATAGAAATCAGCCCAAAAGGCTAATAAAATTATAATTTCAGAGCTGGAAACCACTCCTCTAGTGTTAGATAGACAGTACAATGCTCACCACTCCCATTGGTAAGCAATAGGACTTCCCTCTACCACAGCAAAGTCTGGATAGCTCTGAGCACAGAAAATAAAGTCCTGAGACAAGCAAAGCTTAGGATATGTACTGGCTAGAAAAGGTGGGAAATGAGCAAACAAGATAGTATTTTTTGTTTTTGTTGAAACAGGCTAAACAATGCAATAATACAGTAAATAAACATAGAAAAGGTTAACACACTTGAGTGTGTAGCCCTAGACAGTAAATGCAATTAAAACTCTACAAAATTAGCAATTTAAAACTTTTGTAAATGAAGCAAGGCAAGTGCACAACTGAAAAATGATTTAAGAGGCAGTAACACAGCAGAATAAGTAGCTAGTCTACATATACAGAGGAGTCTATATATACAGAAAAGTAGCTAAAACATACAAACACTTCAGATGCAGTGCAACCTAGAGCACTTGAGTTGTAGCAATATTAAGGCAATTACAGTTATAATAAATGCTCTGAAATATACTCTATATTTCCAAAATATTTGAGAAGCACAGTCAGGACACAAGGAGATTCAGGCAAAAAAAATTTTTTTTTTGAAAGGGAAAAAGGAGAAACAGAAGGCCTTATCAAATTTTCTCTCTGTATTAGGTAGAATGAGCTAAAGACACTAGACTGGGAGGAGTGTCCCAGATCAGATTTACAGTAGGGGTGGGCCACTGCAAAGCCACCAAGTATAGCAGCAAGACACCAACTGGGAGGGAGGGTGAGGACAAAAAAATAGCCTACAGACAGTAAGCACTAGAGAAAGCCACAAAAAATGAAAGTTTTTAAACAGATAAAGATTTGTAAAGATACAGAATGCTTTTAACTGCAAACAAATAAAATAAAAGTGCTATATATAAATTGCTAGAAACATTAATCTGTATAAATAAAAAAACAGGATACTTATATATCTCAGCTAACAGTTGTAGTCAACACCTCTTATCCACGCTGCTCAGTGTGTATAGACAAAAACCCTATCAAAGTTAGGGCTTAAATACCAGAACAACTTTTTTTTTTTTTTTTTTTTTTTTTACAGAAACACAAAAGAACCAGCCCCCACTAGCCAGCACATAATTAATACAATCTAGCCAAGGTAAAGAAAGGCTTCAGCTAAAAAAAATAGCCTACAGACAGTAAGCACTAGAGAAAGCCACAAAAATCACCTCACTTTTAAACAACAAATCTAACCAGCCTCTTACAGTGCCTATCTCTACTAACTCTAAACCTAACTACTTCTCTTTTAAACCAATGCAAACCTCTTATATAAAAAAACTCCTATGAAAACTAAAACCTACCCATCTAGCAGCTGAACAACTCCCTAATGACTTCTTAAAAATTGCTGCAAGCTCCATCGCCTGTCCTGTATCTATCCTAATCAATCGTTCCATTCCAGAACAATATGGCACCATACTATGGAAAATTTCCCATATCATCCTCCACAAGAGAGGCCCATCTGAAGAGCTCTGTAATTATTGGCCCATTGCCATTCTCTCACCCCCTAGCCAAAATCTTAGAGAAATGTATCCATAAGCAGCTCCTAGACCACGTCACTACAAATAACATCTTATCTAGTTCACAGCACGACTTTCGTCCAAAACATAGTACCTCTACAGCCCTCATAAGTTTCACTAACTACATGAACTTCCTCAAAAACAATGGATAACTAGTCTCTACTATATTGCTTGATATGTTCAAAGCTTCTGATACAGTATCTCAACAACTACTACTCAACACTCTAGCCTCCTTCACCCTCAACTCTACAGCTCTCAACTGGTTCTTTAGCTACCTTACTAATCGACAACAGGCAAGTAAATGGGATAATAAACTCTCCTCCCAGTCTCTATTGGGGCTCCTCAGGGTTCCACCCTTGGCCCTCTCCTTTTTATTATATTCACAAATAGTCTAAACACTGCCACTAAATCGGCTTTGATTATTCAATATGCTGACGATGCTATTCTTATTTGCTCTGCTCCCATACCTGAAGAACTCCAAGATAAGCTGCAAAAGTCATTTCTAGATATTGAAAATTACCTAAATGAACTTCAACTCATCCTAAACCCAAACAAAACAAAATGAATGATCTTCTCTAACAGGAAATCCAAAGCAAAACCATCTCCTCTCTCCAGCTACTCCACTAATGGCACTATAATAGAACCAGTTAACCAAACAAAACTACTTGCTGTCACAATAGACAGCAACCTAACATTCAATAAACGCATATCACTCACAATTAAGAAAGTTTACATCATACTTGGTGCTCTGTATAGGGCCAAACCTTACCTTACTCAAAATGCCAGTCTAGCCACAGCAGATCCCACCTCCAATCTACTCTTCTCAATTTTTCACTAACCTGCACATTTCTGATTTACATCTACTAACAAAATAGCAAAATCTGCTGATAATATACCCAACAGAACCCATCATTGCCTTGCTCTTCAAAAGTTACACTGGCTTGAATGTCCCAGTCTGTTATTGCTCAATCAGCTCACAACTGCCCACTGTATTATCCACAAACCTGAAAACTGACCTGCACTCTCCAGCCTAGTGCAACTAAATACCAACCCCAGGACCCTTAGATCATCCAATAAATGTATACTCAAGCTTGCAAAGTCCCATAATTACTTCAATGACTCTCTCTTCTTCTTCAAAGTAGCCAAACAGTGGAACCTATAAACCCAGAATATCTTAAAAAACAGAGATTGTCATAGCTTCAAAAAACTCCTAAAGGAATGCATTACACAACAATGGCTATGCTCCTGTAATACTCCTGGCTAGTTTCTCATGCCTTCGATCAAATGTTTTCTATTCTGCTATCTTCTCATCTTACTTCTACCAAACAAAAATACCACAATGGTTTTTAATTATATATCTAATGAGTTTCATGTTACTGTCTGTAGTAAGGCTTAAGAAATGTAATGTTTTCTGTTTTACATTTCCCATTTTGTAAATTGTGATTATTGGCAACTGTCAAACTTTTTGTTTATTGTTTGTAAATCTTTTAAAAATTTTTGTATTCTTTTTATACTGTTGTTATGGACCATTTCTCCCCAAGTCTCCGCCGAAAATGGGCTACTTGCCCTGCTGGACTCTACCCTGTTAACAAATGTAAAATAAAATAAATAAATAAATGTTAGATTCAAACAAATTTTAATAATACGTTTCAAATGGTATTTTTCTCCAACTTATCTAAAGAAAGGAGGCAGATATGTTTTTGTGTGTTTTTTTCTGAGCACTTGCATAAACACTGTAGCAAAAAGTGTGAGGATATCACAGCCCCTACATGAGACATTAATTTCAGGTAAATGTCCCATTTACAATATTCTGATAAAAGTTTTATGTATACATGATAGAATATCTGTTATTATTTTAAGATCTGGAGTGCTTATAACTACTTTCAAAGTGGGCAAGATTAACAGAACTGTAAATGTTAGGAGGCAAGTAGAATGCAAAGGGATCATATCAATGACTGGAGGGGAAGAAAGTAGAGGGAGTTTCCATTTAGTAACATGGAAGGTGGAGGGAAGTTTGCCATCTTATTAATGGAGATGTTTGGCAGTAATAGAATATTTGCCAACAGACAAGCCTGATGAGATTCATAGATTCATTCATAGATTCTTACTAAGCTAACTGCCCTTGTGAGCCATTTTAAGCTTAGCCAATTATCCCTTGTGAGACTCAAACCCTGCACCTTGTGTTTGTAAGGCAAACACCTTAACCATTAGGCCACCCTCCCAACCCTAAAAATGGAATGCACTACAGTGGGATTCGAACCGGGAATGACTGTTCATAAGGTGAATACTCTGCCCACTACACTATTGAAATGGTCAGGGACACCATGTTGCTGATAAGATGGGTAGGTAGGGTAGTATGATAATTAACAGGAGGTTAGAGCTAAGAGGCAGATATCAGTGTCATGCATAACTGGTAGAAGATGAGGAGATTGGAGCTGTTAGTGGACATAGATTAGGGTGGAAACAGTGAACTCCAGCTCCACTCCCTGATGTGGTGCCCAGGTGCCATGCACAGTGATTACTGATAGAGGGGAGAGAATAGAGTGGAGAACTCAAGAGTAGAATATTAGAAGGGGGTATAACCTTCTGAATTTGAAAATATAATGAAAGAATAATGAGACTGTGTGCTTCTAGCTTCATCAGCTTTACTTACAACTGTACAGCAGATTAAAGGAAACTAGATCATATGAAAGACATGCAAGACTCTGAATGAGGTACTGAAAGATAAGCATATGTTATTTCCCTTTATTATAAAAAAATATTTTCCTGCCAGTTTTACCATCTTTTGAGGCAGATATGCATTATATAAACTATTCATTTAAGTCTGTGATAAAGCTTGTGATAAATAAAAGTATTGAGGACAGTTTGTAGTGTGTTTCGCATCTACTTTGAACACGTCACTAGCAGTTCTCTACATTACTGACATGCCATTAAACTTGCAGAACATCTATTGACTCCAACATATTTATACTTCTCATGGAAACATAAAGTAAATGTTTCCATATTGCAGATCAAAAAGACAAACACATATTCTTGTTCAAGACACCCTAGCCACATGAATGACATCTAAGCTCAAACCTGCTATTCATGCCTCTCAACTGTACATTTTTTTTTACAGAATGTCCAGATTTGTGCCTTATATTTTTGGATCCATTTCTCATAAAATTGTGGTTGCATGGCAAATCATAGAGGGTTGAAGTAAAAAAATAATCACAGATATTTGAGTTTCAGATTTCATACCCTTCAGAAAATTCATGCTAATAAAAAAACTGTTGTTCTATCACTTTTCTATGTTTGTAAGAGCAATATTTTAAAAGTGTCCCTATTGTGGGCTTTTGCCTCCCATTGTTGATGGTTTTGTCCAGATTTCTTGCTCTATGAGGCTGAGAGGTATGCTGCTATTATTTAAAAATATAGAAAAACAAGTAAAATATGATCCTTGTTTCCCATTTTAGTCCATTATAAAACAAAACAACTTTTCACACTGCAAACACAACATACACACCCACAACACCCCTAAAAACAATACTGATCATATAAATTTAACCAATGGAAAATACATCTGTGCAAACTTGAAACAAAAACAGTTAAAATAACAGGATAACAAATAAATTAAAAGACCAATCCCAACTTAAGAATTGGTGCTCACCCTAGTTGGAAAATTGACCTGATTCAACTAATCAAAATGCAGCTATAAAACTAAACCAATCCTAATATAGCAATCAAATCAATATCAAAAGGCATCAAAAATGAACTGACTACTAAAAAAAAAATCCTTCAGAATAACAGCATATATGAAGTATCTTGTTCTGTATATTCCTAATTTATGTTTGCGTTTCCTTATGTTTCCTAAAAGATACATGTCTTGACCTGTACTAACACTTTTAATTTAACCTTGTTGTTCTTTCATACTGTCTTCATCAGTGTTTACTGAACTTTTTTAATTCACTCCCTCATTCTGTCAATGTATGCTTTTTTGATCTCCTGAAATCAAGAACATTCATCTCAGTTTGGCAAAGTTCTGTATTCAAATTGATTGTGAACTGTAGAGTGTAATTACTGCTTCTTTTCAAATTCTGCCCACTTTCAGATGTGAGGGCTATGCTGTCTCTCCCTCTCTCTCTCTCTCTCTCTCTGCATATCAAAGCTTAAGTCCAATATCATTATGTACAGAACAGCTTCAAATTATTGGTGTATAAGTCCAGCCTTCAGTATATCTTCAAGATTGTGTCTGCTTGTAAGTGCGGCTTATCTTCCTACTTGTAAGTATGGCCGCACTCTTGTTCCAATTAACATCTACCATATTAAGGTAACTCATCAGATCAACCTCCACTTTTTTCCTGTCCAAAGGATATATTCTACTACTTACTTATTTCTTGATTGTTTTCATTAAGAGATGTTTCTGTATATGACCCCTGTGTTGAGTGGGGTTATTATTTCTAGCATCTTAATATAATATTAATAATATTATATTCATATAAGAATAGATTGTAAGATCCAGTATTAATAATGTAATTCATCAAGGGCATTACATGCTCACTCAGCCTGTTAGATTATTTTGGAAAGGCCGCCAAAGCAATGGATGAAGGCAAAATGGTACACACCATATACCTCTACCCAGACAAAGCTTTGACAGAATTTCCCACTCAGGCATACTAGAAAAGCTAAATAAATGGGGAGTAAAACCTTATGTCACCCACTGGATTAAAACTGGCTCAGAAGTAGGATGCAGATAATTAAAATAGGGAAGTTACTTCCACAAAGAGCCAGTGGAGCCCCTCTAAAGTTCTGTGCTGGGGCATCTCATGTTCATCATCTACTTTTCTGAAGTAAAAGCCAATACAAAGGGTTCTGGTTAACTAAGTTTGCAGTGGACTGCAAGCTAGAAGCAGTCCTTCAATCCTCAAATGACTTATCCAGCCTTAAACAAGATTTGTCTGAAATAAATAACTGGTGCCAAAGTCATGGACTGAAATTTAATGACAAAAATGCATTGTTGTACCCTTTGGGAAATCATCTCCCACAGGGAACTACCACACTGAAAATATGCCCCTAAGAGTTGACCCAGATGTTTGTGATGTGGGAAGTTTTGTGGACAGTCTCCTAACATTTGACCAACATGTGTCTATTGTTGATAGGAAGGCCTTCTATATTGCATAGCTTAGAAACAAAGGGATTATGTCTAGATGTAGAGATGTCATTGCCCCCCCTCCAATCATTGAATATAATGCCCTCTTTAGCATGTATCATCCAGACAGATGTAACAGCTGAAACACCCACAGAGATACCTTACTAAAAGGAAACAATAATACAAGACCTAAACAACATGCCCTACATGGACTGACTCAGAGGCCTGTCACTTTATTTGGTATCATACAGACTGCTAAGAGGTGACCTGTATCTGGCATACAAAACATCCTCTGACCCACTATTGATGGATTTACTGAACATTAGCAAGTCAAATGGCATCAGGAGTACTTGGGATAGGTAACCTGTTCTGCAACATCAACAGAATAGTTTAGAGGGACAAGTGTATCTCGCAAAGGTAGTGCTGTTGTGGAACAGACTGTCTGCTCACATAAAACAAAGTTCATTCCTGTCTATATTCAAGTGCAACTTAGATCTATGGATGGGAAACAGAAAATTCACCCCAGAATTGTCCCCTGTACTACTAATGGAGAGATACAGCCCCTAAATGCTTTATCCCATGCATGGGTTTCTTCAAATTATCTATGGCATGATCCCATTTATTCTTATTAAGGGTAATATATAATTATCAACCATGTGATGGATAAGGTCAATCTATAACCAAACTAGATAGGTTATTTGGACCATAAAAAGGAAAACTGTCAAGACTTGGAATGGCCCACAGGTGCAGCTTGCCTACTAATTATCTATGAATCTATTAACCTATATCCAGTGTGACAAAGTTTTCTCCCATTCTTATTTACTCATTTTATCTGTTGCTTTCATACCACCAATTTTCTGGAAAGGTTATCCACCTTCATTTGTTGTGTTGCATAGTATCACTCATTAGTCACGATTCTCTATAAATGACACCTCTGTCACTAGCACAGTATTATCATATTGTTCCTGAAGGGAAATCCATAATATCAGGTAGCAATTTACAGAGACTCTGACAGCGTTTTTCATGACCATGGATGTAGCTGAGGATATACCATGAATTCTGATGTACTCTTAAAAAAAAAATTATTCTGTCTAATGTGCCAAAACTTAATTTTTATTTAAAAAAGTGACATTTACAGGTTTAGCTGCATCTTGTAAAATGAAAACTGCATATGTCTTAAGTGTGGCCCAGTACAGGTTCATTTATATTGTTGTTATTCCCTTTGTTTCATGCTTGCAGCTCACAGATAGAAAAAAGAAATACAAATATCTCCAAATATTAGCTCCTACATACTTCTTATTGCATCACATCAGCTGTCACCACTGCAACCATACCAATGTGCTTTCAGATCAGTAATCCTAATTGTTTCAAATTATATACAAATAATATGTGAAACTCATCAACATTTGCAGTTTTAATCTGTAAGATATAACATGGTGAGAAAAAAATGTACTCAGTTGACTACACAGAGATGCCTAGTCAATCCTTTGAGGTGGATTCTGTATAAAGTCATTTAAATCTATCAGAAGCAAACATTGCTACTACAAGCTTAGGGTGCATTCTTAAAAGTCCACTATAGTGCAGCAGAGGGCCTCCTCTGTCATGCAGTGCTACTCTGAACTTACAAATCAGCACTCCCTGCCCCCCAGTAATATCTCGGACTGGGACACACTATTTCCACTTCACTATGAACATCGTGCATGGGTTGCTGCTTCCCACTGTAAGCATTGCACTAAAGACAAGTAACTGAAGTTAGAAGCCTTCTCTGATAATGAGTCCCATTACCTTTTCCATGCATAAACTGAATGTGTCTGATCCTGACACATATCCCTTGATGATTGCTGTGCATTCTTGACTTCTTATTAACACCACCTTGTTTGAAGTAATACTGCATGAATGACCAGTGCACTCTGAAAAATATGTAATATTTGGGCAGGACACATCAAGTGGCATGCTCCACTGTTGTGTCCATATTTGATTTTTGTTGTTTCCTGTATATGTAGGGGATGACTTACAGGTGAACACAACCTGAGGTGTGCATTCAGCACCTAGTTTGGCTGAGCCCTTCATACTTCAATAGCTAATGAATGTATCATTCTTCAGATGAAATGTTAAACCATGGCCCTATTGTCTGGTTGGTGGTTACTCAGATGGATATGTAAGATCCCATGAAACCTAATGAAAAGAATAGTGGCAGTTCACTGATGCCACGCCCAGATTTTCCTTAGTAGTATAAATACCAGGTCAGGTCTCCACTGAAAAGTAGCTACTAAGGCAGTGGAACTAACCTAGTCAACAAAGGATGAAGAAAAAAATACAAACCAGCAAAATTGACCTCTGTGCCAGACAAATCTCGCCTCTTATCAGACAGCAGTCTAAACAAAGGCTGAGTACAGCAATGGAGTTTTGAGAGTACATGTATGTAAAACTGATTATGCCGAGACACTTTTAGTAGGTTTTCGCTGTGGGCAGTCCAGTTGTTGCATATGTCTGGATGGATCCATGCAAAAGGAGATGTTGTACTCAATGACTGGGCATATGAGGGATGAACACAGGAAGACAATGATATCCTTAGACCTAGAATCAATTATTTTGTTAAAAAGCTGCACAATACAGGACTTCCTCACCACAGTGTACCCATGTTGATCAAAAGTTACATTGCTGTCACCATAAGTTTTAAATAAAGAGCATAGTAAACACAGGTATATAAATAATCAACAGAGGTACGGAAGTAAACAAAAAATATGCAATATCTAAGTCGAATATTATTAATTAATAGCAGCAGCATCTGAAGGGCTCTAAAACATAATTGGAAAAGATCTTGGTAGGAGAGAAAGGAAGAAATGGCAGATTAGTAGTAAGAGGTAAGAGAGAAGGTTTTAAGGAAGGTAGAAGGAAGAAGAGGGACAGGTAGAGCAGAAAGGGGAGATAATGGACCAGTAACTAATGGTATAGTGATTGGAAAAAGTAAGCGATATTAAGGAGGAAGCAGCTATCACCAAGAAGGAGGTAACTCCATGATCATCCTTTCTATGGCTGGTCAAACTTATGGGTCTGTAATTGCCCAGATAACTGGATGGTCCTCCCTTGTATAGTCTAAATCTTTTTTTAGCTTTCCATATCTTCTCTGCTGAACAATTACAGTGTTTAATCCTACACAAACTCTTTGTACCCACACCTCTTACCTTGATATTGTTAAGGTGATAATGGATCTATGTAATCCATATTTGCTTGGGAGGATTAACAGCTTGCAAGGCTACTACTTGTGATCAGTAAAAAGCTGTTTTTAGCTTCCCCTACTTAACAAGACATTATCTGTGCTACATATAAGGGCAATTGTAAATGCAATATATGCGGATAATATGGAGAATCAGTCATCTCCATATCTGTAGGAAGTTAAATGAAACTGAAGTACGTGGGGAAAGCATATGCAGGCTATAGTTGCCATTCATCTGGGTAATTATGTGATACCATGTCTGAACAGCAAATTCTGGATGTAGAAGAGAGAAATCTTAACAACTAAACAACCACATATCCTGTATTACATAATACGTCAACTGGGGGCACTGCCATTAAGGTCAAACTAGTGTGCAATACAATGTCAATATAAATTTCCTTCCCAGCTGCCTGGCATAAAAAAAAAAATTAGCTTGAGTGAGGGTGCTGGATGCATGAAACCGCATGCCTGAGGAAGATCTTTAGTCAGAAGCATTGAGATATATTAAAAAAATAAATGAAACTGACACAGAAGTTGAACAGGAGCTAATAGTAGTTAATTGGAATCTACAGCTTACTCAACATGTATGTAAGTGAGTAAAACAGAAAACTATACCTAACTTTCATCAAAACGTGCTTTTATTTAAAAACACAAACATACTACGAGGATAATGTGACAGGGGTGAGGTCTGCGGTGGGAGTGATGGATGCATTTAAAGTGGAGGTGGGATTACATCAAGGATCAGCTCTGAGCACTTTCTTATTTGCAATGATGATGGACAGGTTGACAGACGAGATCAGACAGGAGTCCCCGTGGACTATGATGTTTGCAGATGACATTGTGATCTGTAGTGAGAGTAGGAAACAGGTGGAGCAGACCCTGGAGAGGCGGAGATATGCTCTAGAGAGAAGAGGAATGAAGGTCAGCAAGACTAAGACAGAATATATGTGTGTGAATGAGAGAGAGGATAGAGGAATGGTGAGGATGCAGGGAGTAGAGATGGTGAAGGTGAATGAGTTTAAGTACTTGGGATCAACAGTTCAGAGTAATGGTGAGTGTGGAAGAGAGGTGAAGAAGAGAGTACAGGCAGGATGGAGTGGGTGGAGAAGAGTGTCAGGAGTGATTTGTGACAGACAAGTGCCAGTAAGAGTGAAAGGGAAGGTCTACAAGAGGGTAGTGAGACCAGCTATGTTATATGGGTTGGAGACAGTGGCACTGACAAAAAGGCAGGAGTCAGAGCTTGACGTGGCAGAGTTGAAAATGTTAAGATTTGCACTGGGTGTGACGAGGATGGACAGGATTAGGAATAGGTATATTAGAGGGACAGCCCAGGTTGGAAGGTTTGGAGACAAAGCCAGAGAGGCAAGATTACGTTGGTTTGGACATGTGCTGAGGAGGGATGCAGAGTATATTGGGAAAAATATGCTAAGGATAAAGTTGCCAGGTAACAGGAAAACAGGAAGGCCTAAGATAAGGTTTATGGATGTGGTGAGAGAGGACATGCAGGTGATTGGTGTGACAGAGCAAGATGCAGAGGACAGGAAGAAATGGAAACAGTTGATCTCCTGTGCTGACCCCTAAGGGGAGCAGCCGAAAGAAGAAGAGGAAGAAGAAGAAGAAGACTACCATCCATATTTATGCTGTAACTGCTAAGACAATTTGATTTAGATAATATTCCTAAAAAACGCATCTGTAATTCCAAACAACGTGCACAGAAATTTTCACTATCAGAAGCAGCTATACCTCTGAAAGAGAACTAAGAGATGTTCATGTTAACAAATGAATGGAGTATGGCATTCTTAAAAATCATATATTTAAGGTAAAAGGAATTACATAGATATGAAATGGCAAGTTATTATAAAACTGTAATCTTCCAGGAGTTTACAAAGAGACGAACTACAGAAAGAACAATGCCTACAGCTGGTATTATTTTCCGGGCTGGTTTGAACATTTTTTGGTCTTGGCAGTTGATATACGTTTAAAATCCACTTACACTCCACTTGCAATATAAGGCAGACTAACAAGCATTATGATAAATTGCTCTCTGGATTGATCATATGAACAGCAAGCATTTAAGACAAGGAAAAATGGAAAAAGAGCTTGAAAGTGATTTCTGTCATTAAAAAACATTTTGATTGTTTAGTTATTAATGGAGATATGTTTCATATAATCCCATATTACAGAGGAAAATAAAGTATACTGCATCTGTTTGTTTATGTGTTTAGTTATCATGCAACATGAATGATAGTCTCCACTGAAATAAAAATGGTGGCTATAAAACTATAGGACATGTTTACAAACATTGCATTTCAGACAAAAATTTTTGTAATACCAAGTCATATATGCACATGTGTGTGTGTGTGTGTGTGTGTGTGTGTGTGTGTGTGTGTGTGTGTGTGTGTGTGTGTGTGTGTGAACCCATATGGTAGAAGTGTAGCTGACCAGTAGTTCTACCTTGTTACATGATGTCCTTACAGCAGGCTAACTGAGGAAGAAGGGATGAAATCCTGTACACTTGCTTAAAGGAAACAGCTCTTTTAACTGCTCAAATCCGTAAGCCTCTGTGCTGTCAGAGATGTTTTTAACATTGCTTTAATCAGTTTGTTTTTCCTTTCTGACTGAGAAAAGTACCCCTAAATGAATTTATAAAAAAAAAAAAAAAAACTAAAATGGCATTTTGCACAAATGTAAAAATGGAAGAAATAAATTGTCCTTACAACACGCCTAAAGCCTGTTTGAAAGAAAAAAAGTCACACGTGTCCAAAGGAATTTTACCTCTTCTGTGTCAAGAGATGTATAGGGCTTGGTAAGGCAGCAGTATACCTGGATTTATTTAATATTTGGGCTGATAATAATTTCATGAAACAATTGTTTCATGGACAATCAACTAAATATTTGGACTATGACTCAGGAGCTCATGGGACATTAGTAGGTCATTTATCTGTTGCATAACAGGAGGAGGGGATACATTATTGACATGAAAACATGATACCATTCCAGTGTTGGTCAGCTAGTAGTGATAATACTCATATGTGCAACTAAATATGCTGATAGTAGAAGGAAACAGTTTATTTTTGTTAAATGAAAAAGAGAACAATCTCTAACATGGAACTAGCTGCCTAACTGAAAACATGAGCAAACAGGACACACCAAATGATAAAGCTCTGTTGTACCATGGAGGAAATTATCTTTGTTATGTGAAGGGTTTCAGAGGAAGGAAATGATGTTTATTCATTGGTAAACTAACTTAAAAAAATTCTGTTTGCATCTTACTTATGTAAGTTCCCTTTTGCAAATTAACCATCTCAGCAAAAAGCTGGTACAGTGAAAGTCTTGTTAAGTCATATTTTCTAGAAAGGCTTGCGATCACTGGTTTATGCATTGTTTCCATGCTACAGATGCTTACTTGAGTAACAATCTGGGTGCTGGAGGAGCCCGGAGTGGAATGTGGGAGTAAGAGGCAGATGCCCACCCACCCATCCTGATAGAACGGAGGTGATACCCATAGGAGCTCAGATGTGCATCATGCTGTGTATGTGCTTAGGATCTATGCTTAGTACGGCCAGGCTGTGCTTGAGTAGAAGATGGCATTGTTCACGACAGGAAGCATGCTCATGTGTTGTATGTAGGTGCACTTATTAGGTGCCAAAGGTAGGAATAGGCCATATGTGAATAATCACCTTATAGCTGCCCAGATAGCAACCACTCTGCGATAGGATTTTTCCATGGAAGAGAGTGAATGGGAATGATTAGTAAAGCATTTCAATAGACGGGCAGACCCGATGGGCAAAAACATCACACAATAAAGTCACTTTATTCATCCTTGTCTTGTCTTGCAGCCATGACCGTGGCACACACAGTGGGAAAAGACTGGTACAGATTCTGTGATCTCCAGGAAGTAGGTGGTGATATTGTGAAACAGATATAAGGGAAGGTTCTAAAGTGTGTTTTATATGCACAGTGACTCGAGTACATGAATATAGCCAAGAACTGTCACCATCTAAGTGGTTATCATGGCTGTACAGAATGATACACTTGTCTTGGAAATAGCATCAGGGAATTCTCCTCAGCATTTGCAAAAAATGAATGGGTGACAGAAGCATAAAATGTATTGTAACCCTATGAGATGCTGACCATATTCTCTTCTATTTGTCTCTTCCTCCAGATCCCTTCCAAGCAGAGCCAGTACAGATCAAAACAATCCAGCTGAGAAAAAGAAAATGTTGGTTATAACACAATGGGAAACAAAAAAGGCATACAAGAAGAGGTCTAAATGTGGCATACTCTGCTCTGCATACCAATAACATGCACCAACTGCAAACTTGATGTGATTGATTGGTGAGTTGTTGAAATGTGCATTCATATTTGCAGGTATCATAGTTGTACATCTGGATGCTTGAAAACAGAATTAATAATAGTGTAAAGCACAACTGCAGCAAACATGGAAATGTAACCTAAAATGGAAATTTTAAAAATAGGTACATCTATTTATGCAGCTGCACCACTTATGTGCATTTGACCTGTATGACCTACGACCTCGTAAACAAACACATAGACACAAGCATGCAAATACATGCAGAAACATACACACATGCGTGAGTATATGCACACACACACACACACACACACACACACACACACACACACACACACACACACACACACACACACACACACACACACACACTCAAGCATACAGCCCATTAATCAAATGGCCTGCCTAGTATACACACAGACATGTATCTAGATTGACAGACAGTCTTACAGATGTATAGATACTAATGACAAAAAATACAGGCCCTTGAATCAAGGCTGACAGTCCCCATTTATAACTGGCAGACAATGGCAGAAATGTCATGCAACAATGCTTATGCCAAAATGAAAAGTATTAGGAAAGGAGTCTTAGGACTACTGAAGGTTAACTTCCACTGTGTTGACATGATGTGTGGCACTACATTACTTGGATGTACAGAATAAAGTATTTGCAGGGTGTGCCACACTATGCAGCAGTAGTGGGGTATACAGAGTGGCAGTGACTATTGACTGCATCTCAACAATGTGAGGCAGGGTCATGGGAGGTAAATGCAATTTCTGCATATTCACAGAAATTGTTATGTGTAAGGGAACCATATCGTACAGTGACTAATTTGGGGTTGGCACCATGTGACAGATGGCAGTTTCATGCACTATGTCATCTAGTTACAGCTGGATTGGATCTGTCCCATAGTAAGTAAGAGGTAAAAGTGTGAGACCATTCAAGGTCACCATCACAAGGCATCCATTAGGTAGAGGATAAGGAACATCTCCTAGAATGATTATGGGTGCCAGGACAATGCCAGCAACTGACACCAGTGCTGTGTTTGTAATGATCTGTGTCCAATGATGTTGAGTAACTTATGCATATCCACCTAATGCTTGAACCCAAAGTATTGATGGATACCATGCAAATGGAGCTAATGTAGAAGCAGATGTAATATGTTTCATGGATAAATGGATGGCAACAAACATTCACCAGCAGTAGCAGTAATGCCTCACTGTGCAGGTTTTCCAGGTCACTGTGCATTTAGAGCTTCTATCATACCAGAAAGAACATTTACCAACTCGACACTGCTCTGCATGGCAACAATTTTCACCTAAATCACCAGGCAACACATCTGTTGGTTCATTTTTAGCAATTCTTGCATTTCAAGGAATATACAGGAGTCATAGCAGCACTGAACACCCATGTATATATCAACTCTGGTGAGTTTGCTCATATCAGAGGCAGTGCTCTTAACAGAGACTGTACCTAATGATGACACATGAGGAACCCATGTGTAACTCACACCTACAAGTGGTAGGACAGGCAGTGGTAAGGCCATGTGTGCATCAGCAACTTTGACAGGTCCTTCTATATCTGTGGATATAGGAGTCCCTCCCCTGTAGTGATATGCATCATCAGACTATGTTAATAGCATGTCACCACCATTGTCACCCACAACAGACCAACCAATATCAGGCCTCTCTTGACTCACCTTACCAGACCCTTTTTTCATGGAAAATGTGAATGCCTGAAATGCATTACATTGATTTGAAGCCTAGAGTATTGTTTTTTCTATCCCCCATCTTACATTCATTCTGGGACTGATGCTAAACACTAGTATACAACAATCTGTAACACTCCATAAAAACATACATTGCTGGCCAGGATGTTGCACTTGCACACTAAAGTTTTCTGTGCAACAGAGGTTCAGACCACTAACAGTCCAGCAATTTAGACATCTTAGAACCCTTGCAAAACTCCATGTTAAACAGGATAAGAAAAAAAATACTATACCAACCTACAAGACAAACAGTTAAACAACCCGAAACTTTGTATTCATTATTAAATAAACTACTCCACCCTGGCAAGACCACTAGTCCTCCTCCAAAAACAGACAATATGACAGACTATATCCCCACACATTTTAATTCCTACTTTACAGTAACAATATTATCTCTCTCTTAGACACTAACCCATCTGCCTCCCTCACTCTACCACTGTATAATCAAAACTACTACAAGTCCTCAGTTTTAGTCCAGCACTTACCTTGCTTGTAAGGAAGTTGTTCCTTAAACTAAACATTACTTCTGCAGCTGATGGTTACTACCATCAGACTACCTAAAAATGGCTGCCGAAGTCATAGCCTTCCCTGTGTCCATACTAATTAATAGGCCCATAGCAGAAGATACATCCCATCACTGTGGAAAAATTCCTACATCAACCGCTGCACAAAGGTGACACATCTACATAGCTTAATAACTACAGACCAATAGAAGTTCTCTCCACCCTCTCCAAAATATTAGGGAAATGCATCCATATGCAGCTGATGCAACACAACCTCAAATAACTCAGAAATACAACATGGCTTTAGGCTCCAGCACAGCACCACTACTGCTCTATGACATTTTACCAATAAACCAACATAGAAACAATGGTCTGCTTGTGTGCACCATGTTCTTAGGCTTGTCAAATGCATGTTCAACTGCTCATTTGACTATCCTCAATAGGACTTTCATAACACTCCTTGTTGTAGTTTCTTATTTATCTATCTTATAGGCAACAAGCCATTAAATGGTAATAAATCTATTCATCCTTTCAAGCAGTTACTACAGGTGTCCCTCAGGGCTCTATCCTTGGTCCTATCCTATTTAATATAGTTATCAATGACCTCCACTCAATATGCTAGTTTATTTCTGTATGCAGATGACTTAGCATTAATATATGTGGCCTCAACAATAAATAAGCTCCAAGACATTATCCAAAAATCTTTCTCCTCTGTAGAAACCTGGATCAAATAATCAAACCTCTTACTCAACCCCAAGAAAACTAAGTTAATGGTTTTCACCTCAAAATGTTGCCAAAATCAAAAGCAATATTTTACCATAAAGGCAGCAAATAATAATGTCATTGAAACTGTAACTCACAGTAAACTTCTAGGCATTATAATACACAACAATTTCAAATATGACCGCCATATAGTGTACACCATTAGATCTACATCCCAGAAACTGGGATCCTTTATAGGATCAATGGATTCCGTACAGATACTAAAAGAGAAACTCTTGCCACCACCTTCACACTGCCGACTCTGTTATACACCATTCCTATCCTAACAAAAATAAACAATAGTCAAAGAAAGAAGATTATCTTCTGCTACAATAAAATAGTTAAATATGTCAACAGTCTCCTTCATAGGACTCACCATTATCTTAGCTTAAAGCATTTAAACTGGCTTGAACTGCACAACTGACTATAGCACACAAACTCATTCATCATCCAGAAAAATGCCCTGCACTACAAACTTATTGCTACCCTACTGTCCAGCAAGGGACTGCCGTTCTGCTAACAAATTCTTATAACTTACAAGTAAGTTAAATACTGTTGCTGGAAACTCACTCTGCTCACTCAATGTGTGGCCAAACTCTGGAAGAGTACCCCCATGCAAATATAACTCTCCAACACACTTCGTTTTAAACCACTGCTTAAACAACATCTTAACCAATCTTGGTCCTGTACATACTCATCACCGGGTTAAAACTTTTTCACTGTATAATACTATCCAAATACTCTCCTTAAACACAATATTCTCAGCCTCTTACTGAAATGGCAAAATAACTTTTATACAATACCACCACCTGTACAATCCACTAAGTTGGACGTGTGCTTTCTCTTTAGTAACTTCCACCTCTGTAAAATCTTAGAATGTATATGTATAAATGTAACTACTGTTTGTGTATAAATGTAAATAGAAATGTAACTACTGTTTGAAATGTGACAACTGTTTGCGTGTAAATGTAAATAGAAGTGTAACTACTCTGTCTTTGACTGGAACTTAGCATAATGCAATGTAAGCAAATGAAGTTTTCTCCCTGGGCATCTGCCTAAAATGGGTATTATCCAGTCAGACATTCCCTGCAAACAAAGAAAAATAAATAAAATAAATAAACAGTGATATCCATTTCAGTATATGTCTAGGCGTAGATGTCATGCTAAAGTAATATGGAAATTCAGGCCTGGTGAGTCACTGAGAGATACATGTGTAGTAGGTCCAGGGCACCAGGTGGCATGAGGGTCCAGTTTTCCTGGCTGGTGACAAAACCAAAATCCTCAGCCTCCATCAGCAACTTCAGTGTTGATGATCCAGCCCCTGTTGTGGATACGTTCACCGCAATGTCATGAGCCTTCTCTTGTACATGGGAGTGTATGTCTGTAATCCTCATTTACATCTGTTCTAGGGATCTATTATAGCATCTAATGGCATTCACATCCTGCATAATACCATGTCAGATCATATCCCTTCCCTGCCGGTCAGCAGCACCTATGTTCAGTAGTCATCTTCCATGCATGCAGAAGTACATCATTCTATGGGTTTGGGATCTTTCCATGTACTGCCTCTTCTAGGTGGTCATGTCCATATTTGTCAAGGCAAAACATGTGATTTATTGGGGGTCACCTACTCAGCTGCATCATGCATGTGTCACTGTCTGTAGTTGTCTCAACGTTATCCACCTGGGTATTGTCTACTTGACCCCCATATGTTGTACATGTAGTGTCATTGTTAAGCCTCCACCTTATATATTCCACTGTATCCTGTTCAATATATGATGGTCACTACAACCCTCCTAACCTACAGGTATTCACAACTATAATTTGTGTGGCTGTGTGGGGCATCTAAGTGTCTCAGCATGTGCATACTTTCACATGATTGCATGCTTTGTTACAATTCCTGAGTATGCCATATCTGTGCTAGACTACTAATATGTGGCCCATGACACATATGTGGTAGATTACTCATACGTGGCCCATCTCATATCTGTGGTTGATTGCTTATATGTGTCCAAAGCCATATCTGTTTTAGATTACTCTTATATGGCCCATCTTTTCTCATGTGTCTGTTACAAAACTATACATTGGTTCTTCCTTCCCCTGACAGACAACAAAGGAATTTTATAGATGCAGTATATACATTAACGCCCAGGACACCTTCCTTCTGTACGCATTTGCCCTCATTGTCAGCACTTTTGCAAGTATTCCAATGTTGCTGTTCCTATGTGCCAGATTGTATTGCACAATATGGTAACACACTTATATTTTTATTTATTTATTTTACATTTGTTAACCGGGTTAGTCCAGCTGAGCGTTTGGCTCATTTTCAGTGGAGTTTTTTTAAATTTTACTTACAAACAGTTAAGACACTAGCATTTGGAACTAATCAAACAGTTAAAGAGATAACATTTACAATAAATCATGCAGAAATCCCTAGGGTATAATGTCATAAAACATACAAAAAACACTTAGGTACAATGTCATGAAAGGAATAAAGCATTCATAATTCTTGTTTGGTTGTATACATTATATGTACAAAAAGCATAGCATGATGATGAAGTGGTTAAACATAGAGATAGAGGGGTAGAGGTTTATTAGATAGGCAGCTGAAGATGAGGAAACAGAGGGAGAAGAAATTGATGGGAAGAATAAGGAGGGGGGTATTAGAAGCTAGGGTAGGGTAGTTTCATGGAGGATGACTACAGTGGCAGGACCATTTGTTTTTTAGGTATCTGTGAGTGGCTAGTTTGAAGTGCTTGGTATGGTCAAGGTGCCTGATTTCTTGGGGTAGTTGGTTCCAAGCTGCTGCAGGGTTATAGTTATATAGTAAACATCCTGTTTTGGTTTTGGGTTTATAAATCTGTAGGAAGTCCTAGTCTGAGCTATGTAGTGTCCTGGTAGGGGAATATTTAGATATAATAGATGAGAGACTAGGGCAGAAAGATGGTAGATAGAGGATGGGGTGGATAATTTGCAGTTGATGTAGTAGGAGCAGATGAGGGAAATTAAGCCAGTCCAATTGTTTAAGGGATAGGCAATGGTGTGACTTGTAGGCTTGGTTTGTAGCAAATCTGGCAACCTTATTATAGGTAGTTTCAAGTTTTGTTATGAGTGTGGTGTTAAGGTTTGTGAATAATTGACAGTTATATAGAAGGGTGGGAAGAAGAAATGCATGGGAGAGAGTTATTCTAGCTGTATTGGTTAAATGTCTCTTATTACGATATAGGAGTCCAAGTTTCTGGTGAGTCTTTTTGATAGAGGTAGTGACTTGGAGATCAAATTTAAGCTGATCGTCTATTATGATTCCAAGCAGTTAGTGTTAGGTTCAGCAGTAATGACAGTGTTATTGCTTAATAGGATGGAAAATGTAGTTTTTAAGATTGATGAGGTTTTTTGGGAGGAAGAGTAGGAGCTTAGTTTTCTTAGGGTTGAGAATTAATTTGTTATCACAGAGCCATATCCCCATGGTGTTGAACAATGCATGGGTAGTAGAGTGGATGACAGATGGATTGCCTGCAATGGTGATGCCAGTAGAATTGTCAGCATATTGTACAACTGTAGATTGGGGACAAGAGGTGTAAAGTAAGTTTGTGAAAATATTGAAGAGCAGTGGCCCAAGTATGGATCCTTGGGGGACACCCATTGGGATGCTAAGGGGGGTAGTGCAGAATCCCATTTTACAGCTTGCTGGCAGTTAGAGAGATAGCTAGAAAACCAGGTTATGGTGGGAGGAGAGAATTGTAGATGGGAGAGTTTGTCTAAGAGGAGGGGATGAAAGACAGTGTCAAAGGCTTTGGACAGGTCTAGGAACAGACATGAAACTAGTTTATTGTTGTCACAGGCCAGTGATACAGTATTGATGAAGGATATTAGTGCAGTTGTAGTACTGTTTTTAGGACAAAATCCATGTTGTGTGTGTTAGAAGGTTCTGTTGTAGAAGGTACTGCATTATCTGATTGTGAATGCATTTCTCAAGAATCTTAGAGAGGGGAGACAGCAATTGGTCTAAAGTTTGATACATCAGAAGAATTACCACCTTTATGTATAGGTAACATATTGAATGTTTTCCATATAGCTGAAACATATGATTCAGAAATAGATTGGTTAATCAGGATGGATACTGGATAGGCTAAGGATTCAGCAGCAATCTGTGGAAAGTAGGAAGGTAGATTATCAGCTGAGGGGGAGCAGGGTTTGAGTTTGGAGAGTAGGGATTTAATATAGTTAGTAGAAACTGATTTAAGGGAAAAAGAGTTGGAAGGATAGGGAGTAGAAGTTGAGAATGTGGAGTTATTAGGATTTTTCCTAGTGGGAAGAGCATTTATTATGGTAGTTATTGAGTCAATAAAATGATTGTTAAATGTAGTGGCAGTATCTTCAGGAGTTTTATTTGGGCATGAGTTAGGAGGGGAAGGGTTTCCTGGTTGTAGTATATGATTGATTGTGTTCCAGAATTTTTTGGGTCAGATTTTAGGGTAATGGGGAGGTTTGCATAGAAGTTAGTCCTGTCTTTGTTGATAATTTTCTTTATTTGATTCCTAAGTTCTTTATAGGTTTGTAGGAGAGAAGGGGTCTTAGTTTTAGTCCATAATTTCCATATACTGTCACGTTTTTTCATCAGGGTTCAAGTAAATTTAGTCAGCCAAGGAGCAGTGTTAGCTTTGATACTTATTGCTAGTGTTAGTTTATATCATGCCGACATAAGCTATTTAGCGATATCAAAATAACGCTGAAGCTAGATAGTGCCTCTATCAGACAGTCTATTAGTCTGTGCATTGTGACACCTATATCTAGCTGCATGAGCCATGTACATACTGTTTAGCATGATATGCAATATCTGTCTGCATCCACTAGTTGAATGAGCACTCTTAATGCAGTGCCACATTATATGTTATCTGAATCAGCAGCATGCAGCTGTACATGTAAACTAGTGTGTTGTTAGACCTGTTTCTTTCCTCAGATAACAACTGTATAGCTTCTGCATGATGTGCCAGAAAGAGCAAAATGTTCCTGTTTTTAATGGTCAGCATACCTCTCAATCATACTGAATTCTGCTGTAAATGCCAATTTTGAGGGCAAAATATTGGGGTGCCATGAATTCCTGAGTGGCCCCATTAATTTCTAAATTTCCCAGTTTTTTTTTTTTAAGTCATCATGTGCAGGGTGTGATGACGTCAGCTTCCAGAGGGACAGACCTTAATTTTTAACTTTTGCCTCTCAAAAGAAAAGACTATGATTGCACTCCTTTGGACTGTTTTGCTTAATTCCTGCCTGGTACCAGTATGTGCTCTGTTTTCATAGTAACTGCTCAGTCAGTCAGACATTGTTGCATTTATTACTCATAGCTGTAGCTAGAGACAAGTTTAGTTTGCAATGATTTAAGGGTGCTGTATTGCTTAATTCCTGTCTGGTACCTGCTCTATTTTAGATTAGAACTATGCATTTATCTGTTTTATATTAGTAACTGCACAGCTAGCAACAAGTGTAGTGTTTAGTTTGCGCATTGCTTACTTTTCCTTTTAGATTAATAACCTTATCAGTTGTTAAACATGCCAGCTAAAGATCCATTACAGTCAGTTCAGGTTTTTGGCTGCAAAGTAAGTATAGATTGCCATGACTTGTCAGCATTTGATTTGAGCGAGAAATGTGTTAACCAGTAGTTTTGGCCTGGATTCCATGTGGACTGTAATGTGCTTTTGTGGAGGTGTGTAAACTCTTTTGATTTTAATATTGACTTTTATTTATTTGTCTGTTAAATTGCTATGCACAGAAATGTATGTGGATTTTGTTTTCCTGCTTCAGACCAGTGTGTTTCTAATCTAGTGTTAGCACTTGAATGGGCTAGTTAGGAACTGGAGTAAAGTCCCTAAATGATTGTGATCTATGTATGTAGTACGGTGTAACCATTCCTTTATTATGTTCTGTTTACGTAGTGTAACAGTACTTCTTCTGTCAGTACAGTGACATCTAAGTAGAAAGCGAGCAGCAATAGGCAGGAGTCAAGTGGATTCTGTTGTCCTTGACTTAGCAAAATGTTTAGCATGCTTCTCCTTTTCTCTTATTTGGAAACCTTGTTTACTTAGTACTTCTGCTGTAGAATGCTCAACACAGACAGAGAGCTGCTCTTAAAAAATACGGATTTGTATTGGGCAATGTTTTTCTCAGATGATTGCTTCTTAAGGCACTTAAAGAATGATGTATATGCATGCTTGGAGTAGTGCACTGGTAGGGTACCAGACTCTCTCTTTCTAGAGTATGGGGGTGTAGTTTGTTTTGTTTATCATCAAGTCCATCCATTTTTATGCTCCTACAGTGACCAATTTTGACTAAAATATTTATTTGATTAATCAGGTGGGTCTGAAGATGACTATTAGGGTGAGATAGTTACAGTAATGAACATGTGATGTAGATACAGTTAAATTTATAACCAGCCCACAAGCTATATAGCAGCAGTAAAAGCAAATCATAGTAATTTTTGTGTTAATGATGCATTGATTGAGAAGGGTATTAACAATGTGTGCAACGAGGAGTTAGTTGTATCTTGTGTTTAAGGTACCATGTAGTAGATTTGTTTCAAGGATTTATGGGTAAATGAGAGTGTAAAAATATTAGCCAGATTTGGTACAACAGTAATATTGCCACATTTTGTGAAACTGACTGTGTAGACACCTCTCTGGAAGTAGAGCTGTCAATCTGCCAAAGAGATGAATATGGTTTCAGAGTCTGGACACATTATAGGCAAGGAGTTTGTCTTGGGAGTGTAGCTCCCTGGTGGGGGAGTACCAGTTGGTCAGTAGGTCAGAGCTGTGCATTTTGAGTGCTGCTAGAAAAAAGTGAGTAAATTCTAACTGCAGGAACTCTATTTGTGCCCTGCTTTTTTTTTTTTGGGGGGGGGCAAATTTTGCTGATTTGTAACAGCATTACTCCTGTCCATTTAGTTCAGTAAAGTTGACTAGAATGCCTATGGACAATGGCACCTATTTTTACCTAGCATGTTTAATGAGGTAATATTTGAGTTTATTGTGGGACCTAGTTTTTGATGGTGGTACTGATGTTGCTGGTGACACCTAGTAAAATGGCATTTGAGTGTCTGGTGTTTTCTCTGAAGATAATAGAGTAAAATAGTTGGGTCAGTAGATGAGGGTTTGGACAGAACGTATTCTTGCTGTTTTTATCATTTGAGTAGAAGGTTAGATTGTTGTAGACAGTGTTTGAGAGAGTATGAAGCCTCAGTAACTGAAGGTCACTTAAGAAAGGGGCTGAGAAAATGAGTGGAGAATCATCAGCATTCTGAGTAATGATAGAGGGTCCTAAACCAATGTAGTTGTTAATGGATATATTGAATAATAGAGGTCCAGGTATAGACCCCGTAGGGCTATCTGTGTTCACTACATGAAATGTTTGTGTGTGTGTGCAGTTTGCCATTTGATAAACTGTTTTCTGATTGGGAGGTAGCTTTTGAACCACAGAATGGTGTCTGTCAAGTAGAGAGCTGTCAGAGTTTGGATCAGTAGTGAGTGGAAGATTGTGATAATATAATTTGGAAATGTCCAGAAACTTTCAAGTGCAGAGAAGGTTTAGTGCTAAATCTATTTTCATTGTTAGACTGTATTGCTTTATTTAGCAGATGTCTATTAGTGTTTGTGCTATAAAATGTAAAATAAGTTTTAAATTAAATCCAGATAATCATTATAGAAGTAAAGCTGTATGCACATTATACTGTTTATGGTAAATGTGGCAAAATAGCCAAGTAATAGGACATTAAAATGAATGCAGGGGGGAGTGCTGTATATGGGGGGTCCATTTGACAGTGAATTTGTGAGGGGGGAAGGGCAGCAAACTCATACAGCCCCAGGGGCACAAACTCTAGCTATGCCACCGATCAGTAGGCCATGGAGAATGACTTTTCGAGGTCCTAGCAAACTACAAAATTATTTAGCTAAGATTAGAATATTTCCTAAAATTAAATGCCCTACTTTTACCACAAAATCCACATACTGCATGTCACCATTTCCCTTCCCAGTGAATATCATTGCTACACATTTCAAAAAATGGTTACCATTTACTACAGGGTCTGGGCTCTGGGGCCATATTTTGGCTGTCTGTTCAGTTTATGTTTGAAAGTTAGTATTCCACAATTCCATTGGAGTGGGTGGGGCTACATAATTATATATGCACATTTTATGTTAATCAACGTACAGATTTGTACTTATTTTTCGTGGACCTTTGTCTAGATTGTTGATGTTTCTATGTTTAGAAGTATGATGTCAGCAACTTTAAGGAGCATCTGATTTGGTGGTAAGATCACCCGTTTAAAAAGTTTGATGCTTGGTTTGACCAAGTACAGGTGCTGTCTGATGCCATTAGCTTAACATTCTCTTTGGAACAGTACAGGCCTTACTATGATGACCTCAAGTAGTGCTACTCTGAGCAGCTTTGACAGTGAAACACACAGTTTTAGGAGGTCTACCAGAGGTGTACCATTGCATTTTTACAGTATTTATGTTCCTCTGTGTTATCTGTTGACCACAGTATGCTGAATGGTGTTCCCTTTCTTTGCGGCTACTAAGGGCCATCGATTGAATATGATTGGCTGCTGCAAAAGGCAGAAACACCTCTGCAAACAGAAGTTTTGCCAATATTTTGTGGTCTTCTTTTATAAAACTGCAGTGCTGTTCATATCCTTTGTGTATCTTATCATTTTAATCCTAATTATCCTCCCACATGCAGGTCCAATTGTTACAGATAATGGAGCACAGTAACATTTACTATGCATGTGTATGTCAGCTAGTCTGACTACTGCTGGATCACTGCTGCTCTCTGTATCTCATCAGAAGTATAGCCAGCTCAGACGAGTCCTGATCTGGCACTCCAAAACATCAGGACTAAGAAGCAAAAAAAAGTCTATTATCTGGTACCTGGGTGCTCCTGAAAGAACTAACCAGCCAGCTAGGTCTTGCTTCCCAACCTCAACCCTCCAGAGGACAGAAGAAAAAAAGTGGTCCACAATCTGGTACTTTCATCTTCTGAAATGCAGAAGCCAATCAGGTCCACTTTATGTACCTCAGCTGACAGAAAAAAAAAAAACAAAGTAAGAAAAAGAAAAGGAAGGGAAAAAAGGTCTCTTTCCTTCTTTCCAAGAACAAGGAACATGTAGTGCCAAAGCACTTAACTTATTAAAAAAAGTAATTTAAACCATAGCTAACAGATGCTAGAGTTTTTACCACTCATGGAACAATACAGCACTCAAAATTGTTAAGAAATAATATATATATATATATATATATATATATATATATATAGAGAGAGAGAGATATTCTTCTATCGGCTGCTCCCTTTAGGGGTCGCCACAGCAGATCAACTGTTACCATTTCTTCCTGTCCTCTGCATCTTGCTCTGTCACACCAACTGCCTGCATGTCCTCTCACCACATCCATAAACCTTATCTTAGGCCTTCCTCTTTTCCTGTTACCTGGCAGCTTCATCCTTAGCATCATTTTCCCAATATACTCTGCATCCCTCCTCAGCACATGTCCAAACCAATGTAATCTTGCCTCTCTGGCTTTGTCTCCAAACCTTCCAACCTGGGCTGACCCTCTAATATACTTATTCCTAATCCTGTCCATCCTCGTTACACCCAGTGCAAATCTTAACATCTTATATATAAAATATATGTATATGTGTGTGTGTGTGTGTGTGTGTGTGTGTGTGTGTGTGTGTGTGTGTGTGTGTGTGTGTGTGTGTGTGTGTGTGTATATATATATATATATATATATATATATATATATATATATATATATATAGTATTTATTTTAAACTGTAACAAACTGATTGCTCAAAATCATGTAAGCAGAGGCTAAAGTTAGACCATGCAAGGAGTGCTACAGCTCACAGCTTTGACCACAAGTGCAAAGCTGATAATTAAATGCTGGAATGCACTGCTACTAAAAAGTGATTGGGATTACCAGATGACACCCCCTAACAATTTTTGCTTAGTGCAGCAGCCTCTTTCTCCCTACTGCAGCTATGCTAGTGATATGCATCTTGAGTGGACAAAGATTCCTCTGCTGGAGGTGACTTTTTTTGTGCTACCTCTTTTGAAAACTCAGAAGGAGATGAAGGCTCCTGTTCTGATTCTGGGCAGGAGGTGTCACCTGTGCTTAGCCAGTGAAAGTTCTGGAGGCTGCTGGCTGTTGAGATGTACTGATGAGTCAGCTCTCACACTGCAACCTGTACCACATCCTACAGTGGCTTGTCAAGTAATTCAGTATGCAGATTTTGGCAAAGCATGACATTTCAACACTTTCCTTTTTTCATTATGAGATGAGGTACTATCCCCCCAGAGCCTTCTCTCTGTTCCTTATTGCTCACCATTGTAGTATTCCTTCTGCTTGCTGTACCCCTCCCCTCTGTGTGCTTTTGTGGCATGGGCATTTGCCAGTAGGAACAGCATTGTGTGCTTCTGCATGTACTGCCTTTTATATAAATAGGTGGTTTATTTCTGATACTGTGTAAGTTGCCTGTGTTCCTATTTAAAATATGCTCATTCTGTATTCCAGTGTTATGCTGCACTACATATTAATGTTGTCTGTCTGTTTTGTTACATGGTTTTATGACCAGTACATGGGTACAACCCCTTACAAATTACATCTATAATTAACTTCGGGCCATTTTATTCAGCAAGTCCTCAGTGCTGTGTTCAATCTCACCTCTATGAGTTCCTGAACTTAAATTTCTGCTGGAAGCTTCTGGCTGACATACATAGTAAAAAAGATGCCAGCCACACCACACAACAACCTGTTCCTTACCATGTATTGGCTGTGTACTGCATGCATCAGATGGAGACAGCCCTGAAACACTGTTATCTTAACTGCTGCAGGCACAAGGTAAGCCACTCTTCTTTGCAACAAATGAATGAGGTAGTAGACTGTATTAGCTTATATATGTACCTGCCACATGCATGCAAGGGAATAGAGTAGGCTACCATGATAGCTTAGATAACTGACAGCTGTGTGGTACAACAGGAACTCTCTGTCCAAAACTGGCTGATCTATAATATGCAGTAGGCCCCAAACCATCAAAACCCAATTCACTATGCGACGGAATGACATTCAGTGGGGTCACAGTACAGATGCTTGACTGTCAATGCTAGAGTCCCCTACCCCCAACACGCCCATGTCCCCATACAACTTCAGTCACAGTATGTTTGCAAGGTAATAGCAGCAGACCATACAAATCCTGGGCTGTCCCAATCAACCTTGTAACATGTATCATTTACCCAATATGCAGAGGTCAAAGTGCTATGTTTGTCTGTGGTTGATAGTGTCAGACTGAGAAGAAATAAAGTAGGCCAATTGGCGGGGGGGGGGGGTTCACAGGTAGACACAAGCTTTAAATTGTGTTGACTGCCGTGGGTTATTGGGTAAGTACATTACCATGACTGATGGGGTATATGGTTCAAGACTGGCTGCACCTACTGTTTGCATGTGAGCTACACCTATGATAAGAGTTCTACAGACTGTCCATATGTCAGTGTTTGTTACTGCAAAAAAGCTGGACAAATACAGAGACAATGGAGGGACAGGGGGGCCACAGATATGGACAGTACACAGCCCTGAGTAACCTAGACGATGGCTAGTAGAACAGTAGGTTGTAACAAGTCAGTGCAGCACTAGGATATAAAGGCTGTCACATAACTGTGTCAGTTCTTACAACAAGTCAGTGGGCACCATCCATACCTCACAAATGTACAGAGTTTAGCACAATGTCCACATTTATGGCTCATATATCTGTTCTGTTTGTCATAACATTTGCAGTTTTCTGACCAACTATTGACAAATCACTAAAGGTTGCTGTGAGAAACTAATGACAGACAGTTGAGATGCAGACTTCATATCCATTGGAAAATGCATGTTAATACAAAACCCGTCCACCAACTGTCTAGGTTTGTAAGACCAGTATTAAAATCCTTTCCCCATGTTTGGGCCTGTGCCCCAACTGTTATATATGGTGATTTCCACATTAATAGCTGTAAGAGTTGAGGTTTGGGCAGCATGTAGCCTTATAATAACAGTACAACACAAACTGTCTAAGGACAAGAGCAGATGTATGGGGCACTATGCTGGACAACCTGCAAAACAGGTGCAGTCAGAGGTGTGAGTGCTGTAACCCTGTGTGTGGTGTTACATCTCTTATCCCAGTCAAAACATACCTACAACTACAAAGAGCAGCAACTGTGGACAAAACCAGGACCTGGAACAGGGCAGGAAAAAGACCCACACATAAGGTGAAGGAGGAACTACTGGCCAGACTAATGTAGAAAGTGCCAAATACAACAGTTTGTGTAGTAGCATAGGTTCCAGGCAGTGTATGGAGTCAGTAACCTAAATGTCAGCCAGTGTTTCCTCACATCAGTCTATAATGTTTGTCAAATGATGTACCAAGAAATCACAGAGCTATGTAAGATGTTACAGACATATTATGCAAAACTCTGTTCAGTCCAATACACATTGTACACACCCTAGATATGGATCAGATATTATGAACAGCACACATCCCGGAAATCACTCAGGCATTATATCAGGGAGGTGCTGGATTTCTCCAGGTTCAGCAAACCATTGGCTGTAGCACACAAATCTTGGGCTGTAGTACAGGTAGGTCTGGCATTGTATACTTGGTCATACTGGGCATGCTCCTACACTAAGCTAATTTCAGCCTATGTCTGAACCCACATCTGACTATAGAACTGTGATGTCCATAACTCTCTGTGCATACAGACAGCTATGTATACCTCACCTGTATCTCCATCAGACATGATTACCCTTATCTATCTGTATATCTGGATCTGTTGAGTTTAATATAGACACACACACGCACACACACACACATATATATATATATATATATATATATATATATATATATATATATATGTGTGTGTGTATATATCTATCTATATATATATATATATATATATATATATATATATATAGAGAGAGAGAGAGAGACCCAGAAAGACATAGTGTGATATAGTGCTGCAGCCACTCATACACCAATTGCAACCAGTGGCATGTGCAAATAGTATGGTGAGCTCCAGTGTGTAATAATAGGTAGTTAAGGGTTCTAATCTCACATTAGCCACCTTGAGTGTGTCTGTTTGTGTATATATTCCACATGCAGCAGAATGTTAGGGTTGCCACCTTTTCAAATGGCCAAAGTGGGACATTTTCGGGACACACATCAGATTTTACAGGCTGACACATACCCACAGTCAGTACAAAGGATAGAACTTAACTTTATTTCCTAAATAAAAGCTTATTCTTGTAGACGTTTAGTTGCTTATTATGTTTCTTGTAACATTTAGGTATTTTAGATACAAAAATAACTATTTTATGCAACTGTTACATAAAATATGGGACATAATTATGTCCTACAATCTCAGGGCATTTGCCCTTTTTAATATTTATTGTCAGGACAAAACTGCCCAAGGAGGGACTGTCCCTCTCAAAGTGGGACAGGTGGTAACCCTACAGAATGCACATATCCAACAGGTCTATGTCTGTGCAATGGTCATTCATTTTATGGCCCTGTAACTGGTGTCCTCCACAACAGTGGCCTCCCTGTCAGCAGCTACTGATGTCATCCACCCCAACAGCAGTGGCAGACACTATATAAATGTATAAGCTCTGTGGTGCATGTGATAACTATGTAGTATTACAGTGTATACAGCTAGATAGGTAGTGCTTCTAATTCCAACAATGACAACTCAGTGAGTGAGTGTGTGCTTGTATTTGTGTGTGAGTAAGTATATCCCCTTTCAGCTGTGTGTATTTCTGTGCAATGCCAACACATTTTAAAGCATGTGCCTACATGTGAATCCTGCCATTGGCCTACTTTACAGGGCCTGCAGATATCATCAACCGTAGATGCACAGTTACACACTTTCCAGACCCATAAGCTCTGGGGCACATGCGATAAGTGTGCAGCACTATAGTGTATACAGCTAGATAGGTAATGGTTCTAATCTCTACAAAGGTTACTCAGTATGTGTCTTTAAGTATATCCCCCTGCAGCTCTGTGTATGTCCTATGTGTGCACAATGACAATAAATTTTAAGGCCTGTTCCACCCTGTTAACCCCCCCATTGGATTACTTTACAGGACCTGCAGGTGTCGTCCACCTCAGATGCACCATTAGACACTCTCCAAAAACCTAAGCTCTGTGATGCATGCAATATGCATGTAGCACTATAGTACATGCAACTAGATTGGTAGAGGTTCTAATCTCATAACTGGCAACTCTGTGTGTGTGTGTGTGTGTGTGTGTGTGTGTGTGTGTGTGTGTGTGTGTGTGTGTGTGTGTGTGTGTGTGTGTGTGTGTGTGTGTAAGAGGCATATCCCCTGTGTGTGTGTGTGTGTGTGTGTGTGTGTGTATGTGTGTGAGCGTGTGTGTGAAGTATATCCCCTCTAGCAGTGTGGCTGCCTTCCCTTTGTTAGTGTGCAACAGTTATACCAATTTAAGGGCCTGTGCAAACCTAATAACGCCCCCAGTGGCAGGCTTTACAGCACCTGCAGATGTATTCCACCTGAATAGTACTGTCCAACACTACAAAACATATAAGCTCCATGGCTCATGCAATATGTATGTGGCACTCTAGTATGTACAACTAGAGAGGCAGGAGTTCCACTCTCACCAAGGGTGGTTCATGAGTGAGTGTGTGTTTGTGTCTGTATGTATATCCCCTTGCAGTAGTTTGACTATGTTATGGCCATCACCTGTCTCACTGGGCAGGATGCAGTCCATGTTTGGCCAGGTGTGTCCTGTGAAAACAACTAAAACAATGCATAAGTCCCAAGAGTGTAGGACAACAAACATTTCCTACGTGTGTGTAATTGTTGCGTGAAGTAGTCATTTTCATCAGAAACACCTCAATGTTCTGAGATATATTATTATTTATTTTATTTATTTATTGACATTTGTTGACCGGGTTTGTCCAACTGGGATTTTGTCCCTTTTTCAGTGGAGACCCGAGGAGAAAAGCTCCAGATAGTACAATAAAAAAACACTACAGCAGTATACAAGCACAGCAAACAATATAAATAAAACTAGTCATTACAGTAGTAAAAGAATAAACAAAACAACTTTAACAATAGTTAAATGACAGCACAAGGTTTATTTATTTTTTTTTTTTTGATGCTATGTAACTGTACTAGTGGGGATAGAGTTCAGAAGTATGACAAGGATAGATGGAGTGATTCCAATGTGGGGCGAGGAGAGAATTATGTAGGGTCATAGCAGGGGCAAATTCTGGAATTGAGTAAATGAGTCTTTAGTTTTCTTTTAAATAGTGGGGTGTGAGAGATTGAGCGAATGTCAACGGGTAGTTTGTTCCAGGCTTGGGCCACAGAGTGTTTGTAGAGTAGCTTACCTACTGACTTATTTGGGTGGTAAATGTCAAACAATTGTTGATTAGAGGTGCAGAGGGGTCAAGATGGGGGTGTAGACAGAGACAAGGAGAGATAAGGATGGACAGTAGGATGGTTTAAAGAGCATAGAGTGCAACATGTGAAATTGATAGAGATGTAGTAGTTGTGGGAGTTCTAGCCATTGTAGAGACTTCAAAGCAATACAGTGGTGTATGTTGTTTGGGGAGTTGGTGATGAATCTGGCTATTTTGTGGTAGGATTGTTGGAGTTTATTCAGGGTAGTTTTTTGGATATTTGTGTGAACTGGAGCAGCATAGAGGAGTGAGGGGAGGAGGAGTGCTTGTCCTAGGGTGAGTCTGGCTTCGGGACTGAAATATTTTTTGTTTCGGTATAACAGACCTAATTTCTGATGTGTTTTCTTTATACATTGCTGTATGTGTTGATTGAATTTTAATTTGTTGTCGATAATGAGTTTTGTGTGGGTGTCAGGTAGGATAGCTGTGTTATTGCAAGACTTAATGACAAAGGAGGATTTATGATGATTAAGAGAGTGGGGTAGGAAGACATTGGGAAATGCTACAAAAATAAGATGTCATATTGGCAGACCAAGAGAAGTCCTGTCCTTGGCACCTGCCATGGGTATGGTTTGTTCTGCCAACTCTCACGATACTACATGAAGTGTCCCACATTGGACATTTATTAAGGTGGCATCCCTACTCTGTGTTGCCTATATGTGTGCAATATGTATACATGTCGAGGCCCTGAGTCGACCCTGACCCTAAATACCTACATGTATCTAGACATGAATGATAACCGCCACCACCCACATTTGTATGTACTGACTAAGGCTGTGGCAACTGTCTGTTGTGTACTGTTTGTCATTGACCTATCAAATGATATTAACACACTGCAACAGGATCTTACATCGGGTGGAGACTGGTGCCAAGGTTCTGGCCTCAAGCTAAATGCAGAAAACAGTACCTTCATACCATACAGCAAGGACATGGCCCCACTATTTGCCACATCATTGGCAAGCCCATAAACACACAACCTGTATTGAGACACCTGGATACTCAGTTTGATAACAATGTCACATTCAACCATTGCGAAGTGACACTGGCAGAAAAGCCTTGTACGTGGTTCAACTCATAGGTAAAGGGAGTGCATCCAGACCAAAGGTTGACATTACCTCTGTATAGTCCTCAGTCAGTAGAACAGCAATTTAGCACAATGATCCATCTTTACTAGAAAGGCTCACCCAGACTCTGCTACACTTTGCTGTGAGGAAAAGGTTACTTTTTTATTTGTTGTATTACTTTATTGCCTTTTCTATTTTGAATACTGTGATTTGTTTTATTTACCTTATGTTTTACTTGTATTCTGCTTTCAACTGCATATTAAAACTTGAAAAGAGACCACAGCGCTGTCTCTTGTGAGTCAGGCAGAAATTTTTTCCCACCTTCCCACCCGCTTACTGTCATGTTCTTAAACACCACTGTCTTTCTAGCTGCCTTCCCCTTATGTTAATTTGACCATATATCTCATTTCCTCTCTGTTTTTACTGTCTTGTGTGAGTAAGCACAAAATTATCATTTTGTGAAATCACTCCCCTTCAACTATTTAAATTTATTGGCCATCCTAGTATTTTCCATAGTACCAGAATAGAAAAGCGACCACCCCCTTTCAATCTATCTTGCTGTTTTAAAAACAGTGACTCTCCACTAAACCTTAACTTTTTAGACAGGTAAAACTTAAGTTACCTACTTTCACATCTAACTCTTCTAGTGCACAATGCAGCGTTTAGGATAAACCATTTTGTTCATCTTACCTTTAAGCATCCCTGTGACTACAACTTGTTTTAAATCCTGCTGAAAAGCACTAGGAAGTCTTAAACTGATACAAGCCTCAACTCTCCTTGTTAATAAGGAGAAATTAGTCATAGGCAATAAACGGTCTACAATTGCAAAGTACCTTACTAAGATAAGGGAAATCAGCTGTAGTACTTTACAAAAAAAAAAAAAAACAAGCCAGGCATGTCCAAGCATCAGCTTCCAGTGATTTCTCATGTCAGCCTGGTGAATCTGGGCATACTGGGGCAATGCAGCAATTGCCTCATGTACACAACCCTCTCCTCCAACCACCCAACCTGCGAGAGATGCACTTACATAGCCAAACTGGAAGCAAAGCTCTCTCCACCCAAGATTTTGCTAGACAGTCAAGAGGAGAAGGTTAACACCCACACTACACCTCAAGCAAAACATAGCCCTTCTAAACCCACACCACAAACACCCACACATAGCAACACTAAACTCACATATGTGGAGGCCCTTAAGAGCAACTTGTCCAAGCAACAAGGACCTCTGAAACTGAAACACAAACAAACACCAGTCACAACCAAAGTGTCACATAGCTCACAACACCAGTGTGCTACCCAACAACAGCCCCTAAGGCAAGGCAACATACCCAACACTGTCAGTGGTGACTCTATAGTCAGCACACTGATGTCCCACTCCAGGGTGAACAACAAGGTGAAACAGTCAGCAGCTACCCTGTCAGGTGCCCATCCCACACATCACGTGTACTCAAGTCACTCCACAACAAGTATAACTATGACTCTGTCCTTGTCCATGTTGGAGTGAATGACTTGAAATGTACCTTCCTGGACTACATGAAAAAAGACATGGAAGAGCTCTTGGATCATGTGGCCCAGGCAGGTATGACCCTAGCCCTGAGTAGCATCCTGCCTTCACCCAGAATGATACCACAGTATGAGGACAAATGATTGACTTCAACAATTGACTAAGCTTCTGGTGTCATTCAAAGGGGATCCCGTATCTGTCTGCCTGGGACGACATGATCGACAGACCATGATGCTTTGCCAGTGATGGTCTGCACCTGTCACCCTTGGGATTCAGGTTACTGGCTAAGGTTCTTGCCAGCCCTATAGTGCCTTTCTTAGGAAAAGTTCAAAGGACAAAACCACCACCATAACAGGTACAAGCATGCAGAATCTGAAGATAATGCTACTCAATACTAGAAGTCTAAACCTCAAAATGTACTCTCTCGAGGCACTCCTAAAAATGGAGAACATCGATATCTGTGCAGTAACTGAGAGCTGGTTCAAGGCTCCAGAGAGCATGCCTGCAATACCAGGCTACAACTCTTACCACACTTTTCGCCTACCAAACCAAGACCAAAACACTAAAGGTGGAGGAATGTCCAGATTCACCAAGGATATTCACAACACCAGGCTAGATGCCCAACACAATGCATCTGAAATTCTCCAGTTGCAACTAACACTATGTAAGACTGCTATCCAAATTGTAGCTTGCTACAGATCCCCCACCATGCCCCAAGATTCTCACTACACCTTTCTAAACATACTGGAAAATATTAAGATACAACCAAACACCCTAATACTGGGTGATTTCAACTACCCTGCCATTAACTGGGAAAACTACTTGTGTACCAACACCTTTGCCCAATGGTTCTTGGAATTCATAAATTCCAATGCCCTGGATCAACTAATCCTTAGTTCCACCGGGGGCTCCAATATCCAAGATCTGGTCATTACCAATATGGGAAGTCAATGCTCCACACCTATTGTCACCCCCTCGTTGGTCAGGTCTGACCATAAGCTAAGCACCGTTGACATCCACATTCCACCCCCCCCCCCAGTAAGGAAACCTCCATAAAAAAACTTCTTCAAAGCCAACTTCATGCTACTTAAGTCAGAAGTGACAAACATCATGACACTCATGCAGATGGGAATTGAAAGTTTGACTGCAGAATCCTACACTAAGGCACTATATGAGCACATCAACTCATAAATGAATCGTTTCATCCCCAATAGAACCAAGACGCTCTCCTCCAAAAAAAGGAAGCCAATCTGTTGGTCCCTTGCCATAAACAAACTTTACAACAAAAGGAAGAAACTGTTGCAGAAAATAGGAAAATCCCAGGATGCAAAAAATTCCCTTGCCAGCCTCAGTTTGTTTGTGTCTTTCGGCTATTTCCCGGTTAGGGGTCGCCACAGCGAAACTCTGGTCCACTAATAATTGGCAGTAGAGTTTTACGTGCTGGCTTGCCAGGGCTAATGCACAACCTTCAACGAAGGAACGCCCATTCACGCATGTTGCCACCAGAAGACGCTCTAACTGAGAATCGAACGGGCAATGTCTAACTGTGAGGCAACAATGCTATCGCAGCACCACCACCACAGTAATTCCTTACCAGCCTCAGTAAGAAGCTGAAATACCTCATAAAATCCTCCAAAGCTAGGTACGAAAATAAAATTGTGAAAGATTCTAAAGACAACCACAAGGCATTCTATAGCTATGCCAAGAATCTAAATGGCAATCCTCAGATCTGCTCTGAGCTAAAACAGAATGGCATTAAATATACTGATCCCAAGGATATTGCCAATATTCTGGCAGATCGATTCAGTGCAAATTTCACCTCCCTCTCACCCCCCTAAAGGGCTCATCCCAATACAGAAAGATTTCCAAATTCTGGTAATAATGGCCACACAGGTAGAAAATGCACTCTCCAAAGCTAAAAATACAGCATAGGTTCATAGGTTCATAGGTTCATAGGTTCATACTAGGCTATCTGCCCAAGGGCATTTATAAGCCTAGCCCATAGTTATGTGGCTTTCGCCACCCCTTTAGTTTGAATAAAAACTATGCCTTTCATTTTGCTGTGCCTCTGTCAAGCAGTGACGCTGAAGTAATCCCTGGGGTATATCTGCAATCTCCCATCCATTGGTCAAGATTCCTCTTGAACAAGACCAGAGAGGTGCTCTGCCTCACATGTACAGGGATTTTGTTCCACAGCATAGGGAGTCTCTGGGTGATGAATCTGTCCCTCCAGCACGTTCTATTTATAACCGTGTCAAGGTTTAAGTCTCCGCCCTTGTGGTTCTGAGGGATCTAGATTTTTTGAGGTGAAGCATATTCATCAAATCTGGGTTTGACATGGCCTTATATGTCAGGCACAGGTCACCTCTGAGCAAGCGGTATGAGACTGAATAGAGCTGGAGTTCTTTCAGTCGGGCAGCATAAGACATATTTTTGAGACCCTTTATCCTTTTGGTGAGGAACTTTTGGGGCCTTTCAAGCTGCAGCAGGTGTCTGGTCAGATACATTCGAACGGGCATTGTACTCAATCATAGGTCTAATAAGTGATGAGTACAGGGGACGATGACCTCCTTGATCTAGATGTGAATCCCTTCATGATCAGGTGGGTGATATAGAAGGTTTTCCTAACTACTTTAGCAACATGAGTGTCAAACGAAGGCTACTGTCAACCTGGGTCCCCAGATCTCTGATGACTTTTCTGTGCTCAGTGGATTGCCACCTATATGGTAGCTAGGGTAGCCTTGTTTTTCCCAAAGGGTATGACTATGCATTTTTGGCGTTTAACTTCAGGCCATGGCTCTGGCACCAGTTATCCATTTCTGTGAGGCCCTTCTGGAGGATATCTGTGTCAGATGTGTTTTCGACTATGGCCCAGTTTGCAGTCATCTGCAAACTTTGTCAGCCATAACCCTCCTGTGTTTGCTTGTACTTCAGAAAAGTAGATGCCGAACAAGAGTGGACTCAGGACTGAGCCCTGTGGGACACCACTTGTGACAGGCTTTGAGTCTGACATGGCTCCAGCAACTCTGACCCTGTGGGTTCTGTCACTTAGCCAGTTTGCAACCCATCTTGTGATGTATGGGTTTACATTCAAGCTGATGAGTTTTTCGATGATACCTGAGTGGGGTATTGTGTCGAAGGCCTTTGCCAGGTCGAGGTAGGCTGTATGGACTGCCTTTCCCTCATCAATGGCCTTGGTGACTGTCTCGAAAAAGTCAACCAAGTTTAAGAGGCAGGATCTGCCTTTGACAAAGCCAAACTGAGTTGGATCCAAAGTCTGCAAGTTCCCTATGTCTTTATTTATGAGTTCCATTATGATCCTCTCCATGGCTTTGCAGATAAGGCTTGTCAAGCTAATGGGGCGGTAATTTGCTCTGAGCCTGATCCATGGGATCAGATGACATCGCAGGCTGTGTACTATATAAACTACAAAATGAACTGGCACCACACCTTAGTGTCATATTTAATCATAGCCTCACCTCAGGTTTTGTGCCCAATTAGTGGCACACAGCTACAGTTACCCCACTCCACAAGGGGGGATCCACCTTGGATCCCAGGAACTACCACCCCTTCAGTCTGAGGAGCCTGATCTGCAAAGCCATGGAACACATTATCATGGAACTTATAAACAAAGACATTAGCAACCTTCAAACACTGGACCCCATGCATTTTGGGTTTGTGAAGGGACAATCTTGTCTCCTGAACCTATTGACTTCTTCGGATCAGTCTCCAGAGCCGTGGACAAGGGTAACGTTGTCCACACAGCCTATTTGGATCTCGCCAAGGCCTTCAACACCATCCCCCACTCTGGAATCATAGATAAACTTACTAAGCTGAGCATTAATTCCTATGTAACTCGATGGGTTGCCACCTGGCTTACTGACAGAACCCACACTGTAAAAGTAGCTGACTCCAAATCCAGCTTCAGACAAGTGACAAGTAGAGTACCTCAGGGTTCAGTCTTGGGACCGGTCTTGTTTGGCATCTACTTCTCTGAAGTACAGACCAACACTAAGGGACTCTGGCTAATAAAGTTTGCAGATGACTGCAAACTGGGAGCCATTATTGAACACCCAAATGATGTGGATATTCTACAAAAGGGCATTACAAAAACAGCTGCTTGGTGCCAGAGCTATGGGCTCAAGTTCAGTGCCAAGAAATGTATAGTTATCCCCGTTTAGAAAAACCTTGTACCCATAAATTACCACATAGGTGGTAGTACACTAAACACCGAAAGTGTGATAAGAGACTTAGGGACACAGGTGGACAGTGGTCTCACCTTTGATAACCACATCACCATAACAGTCAGGCAATCCTTCTATGTGGGACACCTCATCACTAAGAGTTTTTCATCTAGAAAAAAGGAGGTCATTGTCCCACTGTACTCATCTCTCATTAGACCCATTAGAGAATACAACATCCCATTTGGTATGTACCTCTCAAGACATCTGCAACAACTGGAAAGGCCACAGAAATACCTCACTAAAAGAATCACAGGCCTAAAGCAGATACCCTATGCTGACCGTCTAAAAAAACTCCACCTATACTCTGTTGCATATCGTCTACTCAGAGGTGATCTCTGCTTGACATACAAGGCCATGTCAAACCCAGAGCTGTTGGACATGCTACACTTAAAGAAACTCCAGTCCCTCAGAGACACACACTCCAGGGATCTAAACCTTGTCATCACAATGAACAAAACATGCTGGAGGGATAGGTTCCTGACCCAGAGACTCCCCAGACTCTGGAATAGACTGCCCATACATGTCAAGCTGAGCACCTCTTTGGCCCTCTTCAAAAGGAACCTTGATGACTGGATGGGAGATAGGAAATTCACCCCGGGGATCACGTCAGTCACCTTGCTAGACAAGCATACAGGGAAGTAAATAATGTGGGAAAAAAATAGCCAGGGAATTGTTATGGCTAGGCTTGTATAGGCCCTAGGGCCGAGAGCCTAGTACCAACCTATCAACCTATGAACTTATGATATATACCTATCCTGACATCTGCACCAACTGGAAAGGCCATGGTAATACCCACAAAGGTAACCTAATTTGTTTCCTAAAAAACAACAAAGACTAATGACTTCTCATCTTCTCTTTATTGATGACTTAAAACTGTATAGTTCATCAGATGAAGAACTGAAAGCACAGCTGAGGGTTATCAAAACTTTTTCAGATGATATTGGAATGTCATTTGGTCTCGATAAATGTGCAAAAGCAAGCTTTAAAAAAGGAAAACTGCAGCACCAGGAAAACATTAGTTTGGGACAAGAATGTGATATAAAAGAACTTGAGCAAGAGGGAGTGTATGTATAAATACTTGGGGACTGATGGAGGATCAGCAATAAAACATGAACAAATGTGAATAAAACTCAGTGAGGAGTACTTTAGAAGACTTAAAGTAATCCTGAAAATAGCATTGACATCTAGGAACAAGATCCAAGCTATAAATCAGTTTGCACTTCCTGTCTTAACTTATAGTTTTTAAGTGATTGACTGGCCCCAAAAAGTGTTGCATAGACTGGATAGTAAAACAAAAAGGATGATTCATGCTTACCAAATGATTTATAAAAATCAGTGTATACCAAAATTATATGCTACCCATTCCAAAGGAGGGATGGGCCTCCTTGAAATTGATTACATGTATAGATCTGCAATCGTGGGATTCCACACATATTTCCTGACCTGACGATCCAAATGTAGTGAAAGTTTTGACACATGAGGAGAATAAATCTAAGATGACCTCTCTACTTACTTTAGCAGAAGCATATTGACATCAAGCAGGAATGGAAAACAAACTAGAAGTGGATAAAAACCAGGCAGCAGCTTAATGTGCCAAAAAACAAAAGAAAGAATATAAGGTGAAGGACCAGATGAGAAGGCAAGAAATGTGGTAAAAACATAAATATAGTTGCAAGTATAGACAACTTCTGTAAGAGCCTGATGTTGATCAAGAATGAACACAGGAATGGTTAAGGAGAGGCAAATTCAAACCATAAAATATAAGGATAATATTGGCAGCCCAAGATAGTAGGAAGCTACCAGGGAGTACTAGCAGAGCTAGCAGGTGCAAACAATCAGAATCAGGCAATTACACAGGCAGTACACTAGCCCAGCCCAGCCTAGCTCTTAAAACTCTGCAAACAACAGTCCATTATGCTTCTCACAACAGACACTGCAGTAAACTCATAGAAGTGAAAACTGAAAAAGCTTTACTGAGACAAAGAAATGTTAGGGGCTGCCATTGCTGTTATAAGGCGACATATGCAACATGCTGAGGGTGGTGACAATGGAAATGCTGCTGGATAACCCACAGTGAGGAGAAAGAGAAGAGTGTACAGGCCCAGGGTAACCTACCAGGGGCTACATGAGCTGAATATAGTGGAGTGCTATAGAGTGGACAGAGACCTCCTGTAGCAAATTGTTGAGCTGTGCAGGCCATGCCTCACACACAGAACCAACAGAGGGGAACCCATCCCAGTGGAAACCAATGTATGTGTTGGCCTAAGAATATTAGCAACAGGTACCCTCCAGAGACCAACCAGTGATATGATGGGGATATCACAGGCATCAGCATCCAGGGCACTGCACCAGTTCCTGGATGCCATGTCAGCACATGTCGGTGATCATGTATATTTCCCCAATTCCCATGAGGTATTGGCCAGCAATATACATCCCTTCCAGCAAATAGCGGAATACCCTGAGGTACTGGGTGCAATAGACTGCATGCACATATGCATCAAAGCACCAGCCGGCAAGCGGGGTTGGGTCTACTTCAACCGCAAGGGCTTCCCCTCTATCAATTGCCAGGTCATGTGTGATGCCCAGGGCATAATACTGAATGTGTGTGCTGGCTGCCCTGGAAGCTACCATGATTTCCATATCTGGCATCTGACGCAGGTGTACCAGACATTTGCCAATGGGGACATCCCACATGGTCACCTAGTGGGGGATTCTGGCTATGCACCGGAGCTGTGGCTCATGATACCCATCAGAAACGCACACACACCTGAACAGGAACACCATAATGAGGCACACGCACAAACACATAATGTAATCGAGCGTGTGTTTGGGCTGCTCAATTGTGCCTGGACACATCTGGTGGAGCCTTGCAGTACTCACCAACTACATGCACCCAAATTGTCATGGTATGTGCTATGCTACATAATATGATCCTGCAAAAATAGCTGCAGCAGGACCAGCATAGGCCTGGGCCAAACAGCCCCCCACCATTGCTAAGGCCATCACAGGCAGAGCGTGACTCAGAGGAGGAACAACCTGAGCCTGCCCCAGTAGACAGAAGGAGGCGTGCCCAGTATGTTTTGGCCTTGGCAAAGAGGAAACGCATAGCACATACACTGGCTCAGTAGGAACTCTGGAAATGATACCTCTCTCTGACTTGCACATATAGTAAAAGGGATGCCTAAGTTGACGCTACCTGCTTTCAAACATGTACAGGGAGTGTAGTATGTGCATCCAACATAGGCAGCCCTGCAGCACCACCTGAGGCATGATTGCCATGTGTTAAGCAATATAAAGCAGTGCTAAACAGCATTTACCACCATGTAGTATATGCAAACAAAATTGCACACACCGACTAGCACAACTGTGGTCACTGTTGACTACTATTGGGCAACGTCCAGCAATGTTGGTGAATATTGAGCAATGTCGGCCAAGCCTGGTCGAAGTAGGGCATAGTTGAACAAAAGCCAACATGCTCATATTTGCTTAACTGGCCCTTAAGCAGTCTGGTCTGCTCAGTATGAAAACATAAAGCAGTAATGGGCCTCAAACCCAGAATACTGTGCACTATAGTTAAAGTACTGAACCACTAAACCATGACAGTATTGTAGTGGTCAGCCTGTATGAAGGAATGTTGATAAGTCTATGCAAAGTATCTCATGGAAACCCTGCAGGCACAGCATAATCCCTGTCGAGTTATGACACAACGGTGAGTCCTGCAGTAAGAACAGAACCTGACTTCCAACACACACAGTATAAATGTTAATATTGGTCATGTTCACACACATCAACAAATGTAGTGGACCTCAGATAGCAACATACTGAAAGGTCACACTGGGCATGCTCACACACTTGAATAAATGAGACAAATGTCAGGCAACAAAACACAGAAAGCCTGAACTGGGCATGCTCACACACTTAGACCATGTCTGAGTACAGCAGTGGGCCACACATATCTGGCAGTTGCATGTGTTAACCCAGGAACCTCTCACTATCCAGAAATCCACCTTGTGTACACAGTTATATGACAACAGACACATATATAATATAGTGGAACCCTGTCATAATCAAATATGTTCTGCAGATACCTAAGTTTTCATAGAAATTGGTAAAGCAAAGATGATAAAGACCTGCAAACAGTACCAGCAATAAACATTGTGCATCCCAAACATTAGCATAGGTTCAGAGGTTGATATTAGGCTATCTGCCCTAGGGCATGTACAAGCCTAACCAGAGTGTGTTTGGCATTCGCAACCCTGTCGGATTACTACAGTGTGCGTGTGAATAGTAGGTCACACAAGATAGCCCATGTACGTTTAGGCTAGTGTGCCTCTGTCTAGCAGGGACACAGAAGACATCCCAGGGGTAAACATACGATCACCCATACAGTCATCAAGATGTCTCCTGTAGGTGGTCAGTGGGTGGCTCTGCCTATGTGAAACTGGGATTACAATCCGGAGTGAGTGGAGCCTCTGGGATAAGAATCTGTCCCTCCAGCATGTCCTATTAACATCTGTGCTGAGGTATATGTCCCTGGAGTGTGTAGCTCCAAGGAAGTTGGATATCCTGAGGTGGAGCATGTCCAGTAATTCTGGGTTGGGTATATCTGTAAACAACAGGCACACATCATATACTAGTAGGTGGTAAGCGACTGAGTAGAGCTGGAGTTACTGCATCCAAACTGTGCAGGGCATCCGTGTGAGTCCATAGATCTGCTTGGTGAAGAACTTCTGTGGCCAGTACAGTTGCTGCAGGTGTCGGGTAAGGTACATCCCAAATGTGGCATTGTAACCAAGCATGGTTGTGATGAGTATAGGGGCACAATGACCTCACTCGATCTTGATGTGAAACCATATGGCCTATATAGAAGGTCTGTCCAACCACTTTGGCAACATGATTGTCAAAGGCGACAGTACGAACCAGTCATGTCCCCAAACCCCTAACAACTCCTACCGTATGTAATGGAGTACTACCTATGTGGTAATGTGTGGGCATGTTGTTATTCCCAAAGGGGATGACTATGCAACTAATGGCATTTAGCTGTAGGCCATGGCTCAGGCACCATTCATCCATCTCTGTGAGACCCTGTTTGAGTATGCATGTGGCAGCTGGAGAGTTGATTATGGCACCCAGTTTGCAGTCAAGTGCGAACATGGTCACCCATATTCCCCCTGTGGTAGCCTGTACATAAGACAAATATATACTGAACAAGAGAGATCCCAGGACCGAGCCATGTGGGATGCCACGTGAAACTGGTGTATAGTCAGACATGGCACCTGGAATTCTGACCATGTGGGTTCTATCCCTGATCCAGATAGCAATCCATCATGTGAGATATGTGTCCATATCGACGCTGGTGTGCCTATGCATAATGGCCCAGTGGGTTATTATGTTGAAGGGTTTTGCAAGGTTCAGGTAGGCTGTGTGGACAACCGCCCCTATGTCGATGGACCTGTTAACCATTTAAAGAATACAAACAGGTTCAAGAGGCAAGATCTGCCCACAACAATGCTGAAATGTGTAGGACACAGTGTCTGTAGGTTCCCGATGTCTATGTGTATGAGTCCCATGACAATACGCTCCATAGCTTTGCAGAACAGGCTAGTTAGGCTTATAGGGCAATATTGTCTGTGGTCCATTGTGGCACCAACTCTGTGGAGTGGGACCACTGTCGCTGTACGCCATTCCTTGGGTACATATCCTGTAGTAACTCAGATATTGAACAGTGATGTAATGTGAGGGTTACGTCTGTCATGAAGCTCGTGTAAGATGCAGGCCGGGACACCATCCGGTCCCATTGATGCTGTGATGTATGCTTTGGGGAGGGCAGCATTCACCTGTTACTGTGTGATGTCAGGGAGGTAACACTCTGTTGGGATGGATTGTTGCTCCTTAGGGGGGATGGGGGGAGACATCTGCACTGAACCTGTTTTCCAGGATGTTGGCAATGCCAGTGGGTTCAGGGTAAGTTTAGTCAGTATGCAGTAACTCACAGCATATCAGTGAGTGTCCACCCAGGTTCCTGACATAACTGAAGAAGGCCGTGTGATAGTCCTACGTGTCTGGTGCAATTGTCCGGTAGAAGCGGCCCTTAGAAAAGTTCATGAGTGATCGTAGCTGTCTGCTAGTAAAGATGACAGATGCCTTCCCCGTCTGGGATTGTGCTCTATCATATAGTAGCTTCCTCCTGACATTGTACAGCTTATTAATGGCTGGGGTCTACCAGACAGGTCCCCTGCCATTGGAGGAGTGAGTCCTGTTGTTATTTGGGATAGCACAATCCATGCAGTCCACTAGGTGTCCATAGAATGTGTATGTAAAAGATTCAGCAGTCTGAGCCATATTTGCCACTGTCTCAGGGTCTCTGAAGGATACCACCTTGCTTTGGTGAAGTGAGACGTTGGCTCATGAGAAGTTCACCAAGATTACCCAGGATGGGTGTGTGGAGGGTATATGTATGTCCAATGAGATACATGTATGTTCTGACCTTACCAATGAGGGGTATATCGCTGGTGTGGAACATAGAGTCCCCATGTTGGTGATGATCAGGTCCAATATGTCTTCCCCCTTGTGGCTCTGCTGACTGGTTGTGCCATAGCATATGAGTCTACAAACTGTAGCGACTGTTGGGTGAGGGTGTTGGGGCTTGAGTAGTATCCTCAGTCAATATTTGTGTATTTGATGTCACCCAATATAATGGTGTATGTGGAGACCTTCATATTCTCCATAGTTCCCATGAAAGCCGAGTGTGGTTCCTGAGTTTGGGAGGGTGGTCTGTAGCAGACAACAAACTGAAAGGCAGTTTTGCACAATGGTAGTTGTATATGTATGGTCTGTGATGCTTTGTGCAGTGCTATTAACCCGGAGGTGTGTGTATCTGTGATGTATATGGATAATCCCCCTAGTTGTGTTGTCTGTTCCAAGTCTTGTGGTCAGAAAGCATGGTATGAAACATAACCTGGTAGTGCTGATGTGCATAAGTGAGCCTGAACCAGGCGTCTGTTAGTGCACAGATATCGCTATCCTCCATACTGAGGAGAGTCCTGAGTGGCCGCAATATGAGGGTAACACATCTGGTATTGAGCAGCATTGCCCTTAGTTTCATTTAACCTGTAATGTCTATGGAGGTGGATTTGTCTTTTGAGCCCTGCTTAAAAAAAGGCACTATGGTGGTAGCAAGATCCTTAGCCAGCATTCGAAAGTCCAAGGGTGACAGGTGCAAACTGTCCATAGTGAAGCTACATGGCATGTCGAGCATGTCACCACAGGCTGGCAGACACTGTATCCCCTATGAATGACACCAATTTGTTTGCCATCTGTTAAACGTGATATGTCTGTCTGTAAACTGTAACATCATAATTGGTGGGTGTAAGATACTAGACAAGGTCAGTGTCATACTGGCCTGGGCTACATGATCAGAGTGATCCTCCATGTATCATGTCATTGTGGTCAAGGGAGTAACGTCTGAGGTTTTACGCACCAGCATGGACAATGATGGTGCCAGTCCTGTACTTGCTTTGGAGTGACCTGACTGCATGTGTTATGTGGCAGATCCTGGCACCTGACAGACAGCCCAAAGTGACTATTCCCTTGTTTGGGCTGGTGAGTGGTACGTCAATGTGTCTGACAATAAGTGTCGCCTATTACAAGTGTATTAGGTGTGTTGTTTAGCCCGAAGGGCAGTGACTGTGTGGCACACTGACATTGTGAACTATGTGATATGTGGGTATTGTAGTGGGGTAGCAGTTGTGTGTGTGTCTGCTTTGGAGGTCTCTGCTGCTTAGGCAGAGTTCATTTACAGCATCTGAGTATGTCTATGTGTGATAATGTGGTTTGAGTGCTGTCGCTAGAGGATATGCGAGACTGATATGTGGTGTGTGTGGTTACCTTCACCACCTGATAGACTGTGCCAGTCATGGGTCGAGAATGTTCAGCACCCTGTATGTCTATATAGGTGCATCTCACACATATATCTGAGTTTGTCGGGAGGAGGAGAGGGTTGTCTGTGTACATGAGGCAGATGTGACATTGTGTCAATATCGCAATATTCACCAGCTGGACTGGAGAGTACACACGAAACCGACCCCTGGACATGCCAGGATATTATGATGACATACTCTGTAGCCTGATCACAAAGGATCAGTAGGGTGTTAAGTGTGTAAAAGAGAATAACAGGGATTAGTGCTCAGGTTCATTGGTGTTTTGTAAAGAGTAGCTGAGAAGGAGTCCAGACTGAATCATGACACCTCCTTCAGCTATGTCATAAATAGCAATGTACACCCATATATGTCCTGAGTCAGGGCCAACTGTGCCTGACTGACAATGCCGACATCCTGACAGACAGGCACATATATACATACCCACCTCCCACTGACGATAGTCCATATCATAATACCAGGAGATATCACATGTAAAATGGATGAGCAGATACGCCCAATGCCAAAAGCATGGCAGCAAGTGGAATACATTGATTGACAATATGTGTCATGCATAAACTACAGAACAAACAGATCCTGCACCTGAACAGTCAGCTAAGCCTCACCCCCCTACACAGGATGTGGAACTGTTGAATGTGTTACAGCAACATATGGCACTCCCCACAAGTGTTGGTGCACAACACACCATGGGAAGTACAGTCCAGTACGCCTATGAAGTCTGATCTGCAAGGTCATCGAGTCCACCATGGTTGAAGTCATAAACAGAGCTATTGGAAGCTGACATACACACAACCCTACCAACTGTGGTATGTTCATGTGCAGATCATGGTTCCCAAACATGCTAGACTGTTTGCAAGGCAGCCACCCAGGACATACATCACTGAACACAGCTACACATGTCTCACATAGACTTTGAATAGCCCTTTATCAACATCCCAGACACATGTAGTATCCACAAAACCAACAAGCTGTGCATAAATATGTGTTGACTTATGAAGGAATGTGAATGTGTCCACAAATAGATCACACAAGGTAAGGATTATGAGGTCCTGTTCAAACTGTTGACACCTGCTGACCCACATGGACCATTCCTGGAATGGCATAAAACAAAGTGTACACACATCACCATGTCCAGTCTGATGATGTCACCATCCTATAAATACAGCAGGAGAAGAGAAACCAGCCAGTAAAGCAAATAGCGCACCGTCTTAATGCGTCTCTCTCTAGTATCATAACATAGGTAGGGGTTTGAATTCTGCAAACGCTATCTGTGTGTGTGTGGGGGGGGGGGGTTGTATGTGTGCAGTTTGTTTTGAGAGGAGTGCCCTTTTTGGAGACTGGGAAAACTCACTAAAAGAGGTACATTCCTCTTTGGAAAGTCTGATGATGTCACCATCCTACAAATACAGATGGAGAAGGAAAACCAGCCAGTAAAGCAAATAGCGTGCCATGTTAATGTGTCTCTCACTAGTATCATAACATAGTTAGGTAGGGGTTTGAATCCTGCAAACACTGACAGTGTGTGTGTCACTGTTGGTCAATGCAACGTGGGTTTTGGTTCTACTATGATAGGGCATATTATGATTAAAACAGTAAGTGCATTGCACACATCAGGTATCTGCGTGGCAAATATATATGTGTACATATCCCCTCAATCAGTACATAGGTGTAAAGCCTGCATACTACATGAATACATCTGTTTCCATTGACAGGTTGTGCCGCTGCTTCTCAGATCATAGGTCACATATGTATGTATGTGACAAGGCCATCCACTATTGTGATCTGTGGCCAAGGTCGTCTGTGCCACACACAACCATCCCAGTTACTAAAGAGTAGTGTGAGTGAGGGTATATACCTGGGGTATATGTCAGACATTCATACACAACAATGACTGGCAATAATGGACAGTCTGTATAGGTGTACAACTGCCTTGTGGATATGCATCCAGGCCTCTAGTGTCTTATGTGATACACCAAGGGACTCCACAATACCTATGGATATGTGGATACCAAGGGACACATGACATAACATGAGGCTGTATGTACACATTGGTACCCAACATACATGTTGAGGTCTACCATCGATGTGGTACTGATGGGATAGTATGTATAGTAAATGTGGATGACTATGCCATAGCCGGCTTACTGCTATACAGCATGTATCAGACAACAGGTATCTGTCTGTATGATACCCTTGTGTAGGATATGTGTCCCATCCAGGGAATGCATTGTAGGCCAATGCATGCACTTCCAAATGTGGATGGACACATCCCTAGTGTGTTTGCATGTATCTAAGGGGGCTATATGACAAACAGGTGTGGTCCCAGGAATGGGTGGCGGTCAATACCACTGGTTAGTGTTAGAGTATAGTACCGGAAGGATCCAACTGTTACTGAGTTCCCTACAACTGTGTGTCATTTGTCAGGACATCATCCAATGTTTGCTTATAGTCATGCTGTTGAGGTTGTGTATACTACCAGACCACAAATCATTGACAGATATTAACAGTATCACCCACAGCATAGTGTCAACCCATGTCATACACACATGTGGACCCATGTTAGTACATAACTGTAGTAGAATGCATACTGGCCATTGAAAGTTACTATGAGATGTTAACAATGTGTACAACAGGATATGCCACACATCCCATGTGTCCACCATGCACGTACATGCAGACAGTGTGCACCCACCATGTTCACAGATGTACACTTTCTAATCTGTACTGCACACATCACACACGTACTGTTTACTCCCTAACACATGCTGGCAACACATTACACTTCAGCCAAGAGGCACATGGGTGGAAAATACATACTCAGACCTAACAGTGGTGTAAACAATGCTACACTGACAATCAGAGCTTTGATGCATAATGCCTGCTCAGACATACCTACAAGGATGTCATTACACTTTCCTGTTGACAACTTGCTAATATTGCTACACTGCTATAATGTCATCCTGTGCATCAGCACCATGTTAGCCTGTTCCTGCATCAATGTTACAGATGACAGGAGGCAACACAGGTATCATGATATGCACCGGGTGTGTTGTTGTTTGTCAGAGTCTGACATTGACCCATCCAATCGACATGTCTGTGTGTGTGTGTTTGTGTGTGTGTGAGGGACAACAGTACAGCATGGGCAAATGTTGATGTAATGTGTGTGTGTATGTGTGAGCCCTAGTTGTTTGGTTAATGTGTGTGTATCTGCATGCACACAACTCCACCATGTGACTGCCATATACGGTAGTTTGTGGTACACCCACAGACTGTACCTGCTAGGCTCTACAGATCACTGTCTCCGGCCATGGACACAGTACCTGTGCCTGGCAGAGGTACTACGGACAGTATTGGGTACCAACCCTGACTGGGTACTGTCATCAGAGGCAGAGGTATGATGACTGGACCCATGTCCCTGCTGGGACTGGCCAGAGCCACATGCACGTGGTCTACTGGGACGGTCAATGGACAGGCCAGCCCCAGCATGGCTGGGGCTGGTACTGCCACTACAGGAGTGGCTGTGAACTGTGGGCTGTCTGCGACCACTGCCAGCTATTGCTGGCATGCATCTGCATCGACATCGCAACCGTCCCGCACAGTCCTGGCTCATGGAAGACATATTGTGGAGAGCATCTACTGTCTCCCCCCAACGTCTATCAATGACCTCGCGGTAATTCCGGATGGTACCGGCAACGTCAGGGATGCTGTCATTGATAGCGGTGTAATGGGCCCTCTGCATCCTAAGTCCCTGTCTGGTGTACCGTTCCATATGTGCCTGAGCCTGCATTACAGCCCGGAACATACTGGACAGTGTAAGACCTGTGAGGGCATGTCTGCCAGGGGCAATACGACCAGCGGTGCTCCCCCGAGAATCCCTGGAACTCTGCCTATGTGGTACCATTCCAGGAATCTGGCTATGGCTGCTGTGAGGGGATGCAAGTGCCATGGGTACCACACTCTCCTGGTCAATGCCAACTGTATGATGTCCCTCGCCTATGGCCATTGGTGATGAGGGATGTATTGACAGTATGAGTGTGCGCATAGATGGGGTTGAACGCTGTGTACTGTCGATTGGCGGACCAACGGTAGACCCTGTCAAACCTTCCTGTGCCAGAATACATGTCTCATCATCACCACTATTCATGGCAGTGGCTTCAGGTTCCCTGCTGCTTTCGGCCACCCCTAACTCAGCACCTGTAAGAGGAAGACAGGAAACACACTTTACAGTCTGCACATGATGCATGCACACATGCACACATGAACACATGAACACATGAAAACATGAACACATGAACACATGCACACATGCACGCATGCACACATAAACACATGAACACATGCACCCATGCACACATGCACACATATACACTCCTCACTACAGCACATACACACACACACACACACACACCAGCAATCCAACACATACTCTATAGTGGGCGAAGGTGGGTGTCAGAATCACAAGGCAAACAGTCACCATACATGTGTCAGCATGCAGAATATGTGTTGCACAAGACCATGCAGTGCAAGTGTAGACGCCCCTATTTCATGGCAGTGTACATGGCTTTGATGCAATTGTATAGTTGTTCAGTGATTGGCTACACCCTGGAACACAATGTATACCTGGACACAACATGCTGTGCAAGTATTATCAGCTCTGCAATGCCCTGTGCGCCATCACTCACAGGTATACATGCCATGGCTGCATGTGTTATCTGTGTGACACATAGATTCCCATGTCTGAGTATAGTGTCTGTGTCCATAGCAGATAATAGTGGGCACAGTTGTAGCACATGCATGCTATATACACACACGGGATGAGTGGTGCAAGTTGACGTGAAGGAATCCCAATGCTCGACATGGCCAGTGTACAGTGGTTATGGTGAGTGTGGGACAAATTGCAGATTTGTCAGTGCCAGCCATGGCATGGCTTGCTACATGACTGCAACACTGAACACCACACATACCCAATTTTTTTTCATGTGACCTATACACCCACTAGCATTCCAGGACATATATGTGACACTTTGTTTGGATGGGGACTGCTGTGCATATTGTGTATACTGGCATATGTAAGCACACACACAACATGCTATGCATATTGTGTATAGGTGCATATGTTTGCACACACACAACATTGAGGTGCACAGCAATGACTGCTATGAGTAGTACTGGGGTCACTGTAACTGGATGGGGTGTAGTACCCTGTGCCATCATCATCATGCATCTTGTGGTCACTCACAGCTACTAATGTGTGCAAGACCACCGCCTAGCATGCTGTACCTGAACTGCAGTGCCGTGGCTACATTCACAATTACACAGCGACTTTGTACATGGGTGTGTGAGGTGCCCAATAGGGAGCATTGCCTAACATGACTGTGTTATGTGTTGAAGAGTGTTGCACAGCCCCATGATAGGTCTCTACTCCTGAGGTACATCATGTGTGTCTGCATGACATGTGGGATACTGAAGTGTGACCTTACAGCGGGTGTGTGGTAATGCCAAATGTAGCATGTTTTCATGTACTGCGTATGATAAATGTATTCTGTTGTGTACAGATGTAGCAACTATGCATATCCAATGTGCAGTACAGTGTTGCCACAAATGTGTCTGCTGCTCTGTGCATTGAATGTGATTGAGGCAGCTACTGACTTTACTGAGATGTTTAATGTCTCACAGCAAACATGCACAGCATGCATTATGCGTAGGTGTTTTACATGTACATGGCCTACACCTCACCTATGACATGCACATGTCATTTCCAATATTAAAGTGTTAACACACTCGCTAGCATGTATCGTCTGCCCTGCTGTCACACCAGATGGACCTACAAGAATATGACACAGTTTGTCAGTGGCCACAACTGTGGCATTGCTACTGTGAGTGTGCTAAACTACAGTAGAACAACAGTCAACAGTCACAGGTGTACAGATACTATTCCAAATATCAGTATTGCACACAATAGGCAGCACAACTGCTGAACACACAGTACACATCTCACATATGCATATTCTAACAATACAGTTAACAGTAATCTACAGCTAGGGCATATTACCTGCCCGCAGCATGTCAACATGCTGGGTTGCTCCGGCCTCCATAAAGACCCATGTGTGATGCTGTTGCTGCTGTAGGCCAGGAGCCACCATGCTTAGGAGCAGCTCCTCCACTCTGGTGAGGGGGGATGTATGGCCACCCCACCACCTAAGGCAAGCTGTTGTCTATGGATATCAGATGCATGCTGCCAGACATGTCTAATGAAATCACTGCAGTGATGGCGTACCTGCTCATATGTCTGGTTATGCATGCCTATGTCATTTACCCGATGAACAAGATCTTGCTGTACGCTCATGCTGGTGCTGCCTGGCCCAGGAAAACAGCAGTGTATAGTGCTACACCAGGATGTTGTGTATTTCCTGTTCCTCCGCAGCTGTATATGACGGATTGTGTTGATGAGCCATAACCCTGGAAGACAATTAAATAATATGTGTGAGCAAGTCATGTGGCACACTTAGCATTATTAAGTACAGATATCACTTAACTGCCATATATAGCATCTGTTTGTCTGTCAGAGGATACACACATTCAATACCACATATCAGTGCTCAGCCCACATCTGACTGACAGTGCCTGCCACACTCCATATAACAAACCAGTATACACCAGTACTCGGCACACGTTTTGGGATACAATGCACAACCTCGCCACGGGGGTATATATCAAGCTAATGCATGAAGAAATATGTCATCCAATGCAATGAATGTAAAGTACATTTACAGTAATACCAGTAAACCACCCTAGTCGTTGATGCCATAACCCCACCTAACATATGTGCACGGTTGCTAATATAGCTGGCATACTGCTGTAACAGAGTATACATGTTGCTAGGTACACACCCATACCCTGTAACACACATGTGATTGCAGGCATAGTACAGGCATCATTACCCACACATCAGACATACATACAACACACAAATGTATGCCGACACAGATGAGCATTACCTGTGTACCTTACAGTATTGTGTGCCCCTATTAAAGATAACTATGCCTGAGATATGTAATCTGTGCAGACTACAGGAAACACACAAGACAGTGTTACCAGGGAATGTGAACATACACCATACTGTGCTGTTTAGGCCTACAGCTTCAGGTAGTACAACAGTCCATATGTGAGCTGGATTCACCAGCAGTACCACTTACTGAGCATACATGTATTGCTTCAGCCTACAATGGGACACCACAGACGTAACAAGGACCTACGTCACAACATGTGCCATTCTACTATGTCTGCATCCCAATAACTGACACATCTTTCTCTGGCCTCACACCTAGGACACAAACTACCATGACAAAAACAACCTCACACTAAGCTATCACACCTTTACAGACCTTGCACACATTCACTGTCACACTCATTCCACCTCACATAGCAGGTATTGCACTGAGTACATGTGTGTGTGCATTGTGTCATAGGTAGGTAATACGCTATTGGCCCTAGGGCCTACAGCAGCCTAGCCATATGCTACCCTGGCCTTTGACACACATGTGATGTGATTTCACTTGCTCCTGTCAACCGGATACACAGAGGTGACTCCCAGGGCATATTACCTATCTCCCAAACAATCATCAGGGGTATGTATGACATCTGCTAATGAGGAGCCTTGTTTGTTAATGCTGGGTGGTTTAGTCCAGAGTATGGCCTATTTGTGGATAGGAACCTGTACCTCCAGCATGTGCTGTTTAGTGAGGTGGTGAGGATTAGAGCCCTAGGTCATGTAGCCCGGAGGGATTGTGAGGTGTCGACATGGTGGTTGGCCGACTGCTATGGGTGTGACTTACCTCTGTATGTCCGGCAGAGGTAACCTCTGGGTGGGCGGTATGCAACGCACTCTAGCTGTGGTTTTGTGAGTCAGTCTACATAGGGCATGTGTTTGAGGGCACTTTTACTCTTTGTGAGGTATGTCCGTGGCCTTTCCACTTGCCGTAGTTGTCATGTGAGGTATATACCACATGGGGCATTGTGATGAGTAGAGGGGAACACTGACCTATATTTCCCTAGATGACACACCTTTTGTGATGACACGACTCACGAGACAGATTACAAGTGTCAATTATGCAACAGTTGTGAGACATAATGGTTATGTAATAATATTGCACAGTGTTGTGCAGAATGCAACATACATATGTGCACATAGCAACCTTCAACAACATATATATGTCCAGCCTTCAAAACAGTTGTGGTATGTCCTATGCACATGTGCATATACATATAGATCACATATGGATGATTCACAGTATTAAATACATCGGGTTACATACTTACCTTTGTATTTCTCTCCTCCCCCTGTTGTATCTGTTGATTTGTTATTTATTTTTTTTTGGTTTTGGTTTCCTCTGTGTGTTGGTCTTTTTTCAGTGTATGTCTCTACACAGCTGTTTTGTCTCCGTCTGTCTGTCTGTCTGTCTCTGTCTGGCCTCTCTCTCTCTCTCTCTCTCTCTAATGATAATATTGCATATTATTGCATGCAATACAGGGCTGCTTTTTCTAGGTATCTGCACATGTGCATGTGATGACCCATGCACATTGCACGCCCACCATTTTAGTAATTGCATGCAGCCTGTAGGGTAGGCATAGGCCTCTTTCAGTCGCAAGGTAAGGCCCATGCTTGCTGTGGACGGACACTGTTGTCTCAGTCAGTTCATGGTATATATGTCTCATATCTGAATCGGGTTGTGTGCCAGTGATATGCATGTTGTACTGAAACATCTGCTGGTGGGGGTTAGGGACTGATTTATTTATTTTATTTTGCTGCTAAGTATAAGGGCATCTACAACACACGAGATCACTAGCTAGCACTTAAGCAGTGTTAAGCGGGGCTTGGTGGGCCTATTGAGCGACATCTCACTTAAGCCGCCATTGGCCTGCGCACAAACAGCTGTGCAGCTGCAATACATTAGAAATTTAAAACCTTAGGGCAACTATGTATGTTGTACTACCAATTATGAATATCAGGCACATGCACTGTTTGTGAACTGCTATACTGTCATTAGTTACTCACTTCTGAACATTCACTTAGGACTGATTGCTGTATGGTGTACTATGCCTACCCTACACCCATGGGTGTACTTATTAGGTATATGGTGGTACTTAGTAGGGGGGGCAGAACTCTCGAGAGCATTATTTATTCTTTGAACATGCAGAGTTGCTGTGTACCTGTTAGTGGTGTACCTACATCACGGGCGGCATTCTGGTGATTCATTCTACTTTGTTTTGCTATGTAACAGCAGACAAGCTGATATGCCTGTGTGTGTCTGACACTTCCAGGCAGGCCCAGATCTCTCATGTAAAATATATTTATTTTGTTGTTGAGACTTTGGGGATTCAGAGCATATGTATTACACATTTTCTGAGATTCCCCACTCTTGCCTACACTGTTAGTACATTTTGTAGGGAGTCAGAGGGCACAGCTAACATTTGTTTTCAAATCAGGGACATCCCTGTAAATCAGTCCCTTACTAGCATGGCTGGTCTTTTTCACAGTCATGTCATGCAATTCCACAACACTTGTTGGTTTAGGGCCATGTGGCTTTAGTAGTACTTCATGCAGTCTTGTGAGTCCAAGGTTAACACTGGTGTAAAAACTACTGCTTAAATTGCAACAGCTGTGCATATGCAATGAATTTGGAGTAAATTTGAAAGTGATTAGGTGTGTTTAATTACAACATAAGCAACAGCATTCCAGATTAGTTGTAACAGCATGCAATAATATTCCCATTAACCCAACACACCAAGGGTACAACAGTTGAACAGCAAGCATAACACATGCATATATTGAACCACAGTGGTTATTACAACAGCATGCAGGGATGTTTGGTAGCAACAGGCCAGATTGTGGTGTTTAAACAGGGCACATGCATCAACGTGAATGCAAATATTTATAAAACAATAGGACATATGTCCCAACAAATATTTAAGATTACATATACCCATTGAGGTGTGGAATTGCATGGTTTATGCACATACAGTAGGGTGTATAAAAAACCTCGGTTAACATCTTATAATGACCTTTTAGTCTATACTATATTCCTAGTGACTGCAAGTGTTACCTGTATTATTACACTTGCCACCAAACATTAGGTTGTGTACTGGGTTTGGCTAGGTTTGGCTAGTTCAGTATATGCCTGACCTATGTCCTTCTTGACACCAGGCTACCACCAGGTTTACTTATTCATGTCAGCCAGTAACTGCCTGTTGTGGACTGTCTGGTTTGCCAGCACCTTTTCAAACAGTACTGTTTGTATACTGCAACAGGCACCTTTGTTTTAATGGTGTATATGGCACTCTTTGTCTCCCTCTCTGTTTTTTTATCTGACAGTATACAGAGCACTTTATTCAGGCAATTTTATGGCTGTATTATTGGACTACAAAACTCTCTTTCATCTCTCTCCCATATATATATATAACAATATATATATTCATTAATAGCACGGTCACCTGCAGCTAAAAGTAAATGAAGGGATATTGAGACATACCTATCTGTTATACATATCCATTATCAATTCTTACATACTCTATATATATATATATATTTCTGATGCACAAAGTCCTTGGTTTGAACCTTTTCATTCATTTTATTTTCAATATAATATATATACATATATATATATTATATATATACTATTTAAAAAATATATATTATATTGGGGATATATATATATATATATATATATATAAGACTTACGGTTGAGTAAGCATGCCCTCATACATATTCATGGCACGCTGATGTCATACCGTTCAAGTGCAGCCTCCGAGTAAGACTTATTAAGTCTTACATGGAGGATTAATGAATCCGGGGGAATGTCTAAAATACATGTCCCCCCCCCCCCAGATATAGACACTTCCTCATCTTCCTTGATAAATCTACACTGGCTACAGTGGCCATACCTATTCATGCACCCACCCTGTAAACCCTTCCTACATCTCTCAAGCATGGAATTAAAGCACAAATCCTTTTTGTACACTACATTTGGTATCTGCCCAATTTTTCAAGATACTCTCCATCATCTCTAAAAATAGTCCAGTTTTGGTTGATAATGTTCTTCATGCCATCAAAATGTATGTTATAAGGTAAAATCAATGCATGATGAAAATTGATACTTTCATGTTTTCTGTTCCCCTACCATCAGACAGTCTCCTCCTGGATTTGTTCCTAGCAGGGGACATACGTTCCTTCCTGTCTTTTCCTGGTAACCTCGTTAATAAAACAATCGAGGAACTATAAGGGGGTTCTTTCAAAACTGTGCATTGTTTTATAAAGACTACATCATCACTAACCATACAGGCTAGCCTTACCATTTGCCCCAACACTAGTGATTTCTTTTGATGAACTGGGTGAAAATGTTTGCAGTGCAATAGGGAATTTGAATAGGTGGGTTTCCTATAGAGTTCGGATTCAAATCTCTTCTCCACCCTGTTTTTAACAATCAAAACTTCAAGATAATGCAGTATATCTGCATCTACCTCCATAGTAAATTGAAGGAAAGTAGTGCATGAGTTAAGAAATTCAAGGAATTTGTTTAACCTCTCTCTACCTGCTACCCACAAAATGACTATGACATCCAGGGAGCATCCATAAAATGTCCAACATCTGCTAAAATCTGAGTTAAATATCTGTTCACTCTCTAAGTTGGCCAGTACAATATTGGCAAACATAAGGGAACAAACTGCCCCCATTGCTACCCCTTTTAACTGTTTGAATAATGGATTTTCAAAAATTATATAGTTGTTTCCCAATATCATGTTCATAAGTGCCAAGATAGTAGAAACTTTGCCATTGTCCACCCTTGGATGTTTGCACAGAAATTCTTGAAACATTTCTAGCCCCTCTTCATGGGGTATTACAGAATATAGATCTCAGACATCTATGTTTACAAATAGCAATTCATCAGAGTACATTTGGGTAGAACCCTTAGCCAAAAAGTCCCATGAGTTTCTAAATATAGAACTACATTCAGACAACAACCCTTTAATGTTCTTTTCCACAGATTTTGCTAAATGGAGCATCTTAGAGGCTTTTGCATCAATGATTGTCCTCAATGGAGGATCATTGATTCATTTATTGGTCTTCAGTATACCAAATATGGTGGGGTTCTTTGGGTGGGATACCTTGATGAAAGTCCAGGTCACTCAAAGTAATTTTATTATTTAACAAAAATTCTTCAAGTTGTAAATCAGTCCTATGATAGGCAATATTAACTTCGTTACATGGAACGTTCTCATATGTATCACTGTATAAAATAGTTAACATCTTGTTGACATATTCATTTGAGTCCATCACCACAAGTTTCCCACCCTTGTCAGGTTTCATAATCCTGACCTGTGTGAGACCCTTGATCTCAGTTAACAATTTCTCCTCTTGCATAGTCAAATTGTACACATCAAAATTGCCCCTATTTTCTTCTATAAACTTCCTGATGTCATATTTACACATTTTTTTCATAAATACTTAATAAGGGGTGCAGCGGTGGATTACATGCATTTGTATCATGCACTACATTGTTATCATGAAAAAATATTCCTAAGTTCAATTTTCTAACAAAAAGTTTCAACTGTATAACTGCATCTTTAATACTCCCAGCTCTTGCTGGAACAAAAGTCAGCCCTTTGTCAAACAAATCAGCCCACACATTTGTAACTTCTACAGAACTATAGTTAAAAATTTTAAAATCACCAATTGTGTTTGGGACTATTTTATATTGTGGTACAGAGGAATCAGCAGGATAGTCGTGCTTCGGACGAGACGTCCATTGGTTTCTATGGTAACAGAAGTGTGAGAGAAGAAAAAGAGGAAGAGATGTTTTCCTTGCATGGCTTGTTAGACAGAAGTGGATTTTCCTTCAGTGCGACTCCCCGAGAAACAGATTATGGCAGCCTTAATTCGTAAATCAAGAATATTAAAGAATTGACTTTCCAGTTAAGGAAATTACAACTGGAAAATTCTTATTTGGAAGAATGCATCAAGACGGAACAGGTACTGAATGGCCTAAGAAGCTGGAAATACCTCAATGGACTTGTAAAAGGCTCTGAATTACACAGTGAGTTATTAGAGCTTTTTACCAAGCAAGGTTGTGAACTTTTAAACCTGCTTGTAAGACATAACAAAAAGAAAACTAATGAACTCAAAGGGACTATTGAGAGACTGGATGTTAATTTAAATAATGATTTGTTGTTTGAATCTAGGAAATGTGATTATTTAAATGTATTATAAGATATTGAGAGTAAGACTGATATACATAAAAACAAAAAAATCAGATAAACTGTGGAGGGATAAAAGAGATTATGAAGCAGGGAAAGCTTACCCTAGTCCACCCCAGGGCCCAAATGGGTGCAATAACAACAATAATATTGACAGTAATTTGAATTTGACTACTGGAGGGGGGTATTTTAGAGGGAGTTGATGAAGTTCAGTTCACCTGCTAGCCCTTTAGGGTCTCAGCCTCTGAGGAGGTTGGAGAGACTTATGAATCAGAGGCACAGACAGGAACCACAAGTAGGGGAACCAGTACAAACAACATAATCCCTGAGGAACCGACATTGGAGAGGTTCATTCCACTGGAATGGTAAGGGGAGGGGGAGAGGCAACTACAGATGGTAGAACATGTACTATAATATAAAATAGTCCCAAACACAATTCGTGATTTTAAAATTTTTAACTATAGTTCTGTAGAAGTTACAAATGCGTGGGCTGATTTGTTTGACAAAAGGGCTGACTTTTGTGCCAGCAAGAGCTGGGAGTATCGAAGATGCAATTATACAGTTCAAAAAGTGTTTGTTAGGAATATTTTTTCATACTAACAATGTAGTGCACGATACAAATGCATGTAAAGGACCTTGTGTCTTTAACCCACTGTTACCCCCCCTTATTAAGCATTGATGAAAAAATGTGTGAATATGACATCAGGAAGTTTATAGAAGGAAATAGGGGCAATTTTGATGTGTACAATTTGACTATGCAAGAGGAGAAATTGTTAACTGAGATCAAGGGTCTCACACAGGTCAGGATTATGAAACCTGACAAGGGTGGGGGACTCGTGGTGATGGACTCAAATGAATATGTCAACAAGATGTTAACCTATTTTATACAGTGATACATATGAGGAAGATTCATGTAACAAAATGAATATTGCCTATCATAGGATTGATTTACAGCTTGAAAAATTGTTGTTAAATAATCAAATTACTTTGAGTGACCTAGACTTTCTCAAGGTATCCCACCCAAGGATCCCACCATATTTGGTATACCAAAGACCCATAAATGCATCAATGATTGCCCACTGAGGCCGAATCTTGATGCAAAAGCCTCCATGATGCTCCCTATAACAAAATTTGTGGAAAACAACATAAATGGGTTGTTGTCAGAATGTAGTTATATATTTAGAGACTTATGGGAAGTTTTGTCCAAGGTTTCTAACCAAATGTACCCTGATGAACTGCTATTTGTAACCATAGATGTCTGTGATCTATATTCTGTAATACCCCATGATGAGGAGCTAGAAATGTTTCAAGAAGTTCTGTGCAAACATCCAAAGGTGAACAATGGAAATGTTTCTACCATTGTGGCACTTATGGACATGATATTGGGAAACAACTATATAATTTTTAAAAATCAATGGTTCCACCAGTTAAAAGAGGCAGTGATGGGGGCAGATTGTGCCCCTATGCTTGCCAGTATTGTATTGGTCAACAGGGAGAGAGAACAGATATTTAACTCAGATTTTAGCAGATGTTGGACATTTTATAAACACTTCCTGGATGACATAGTCATTTTTTAGGTAGTGGGTAGAGAAATGTTAAACAAATTCTTCAAATTTGCTAACTCAAGCACTACTTTCCTTCAATTTACAATGGAGGTAGATGCAGATATACTGCATTATCTTGATGTTTTGATTGTTAAAAACAGGGTGGAGAAGAGATTTGAATCCATTTGCTATAGGAAACCCACATATTTGAATGCCCTTTTGCACTACAAAAGTTTTCACCCAGTTCATCAAAATAAATCACTAGTAAATGGGCAAATGGTAAGGCTAACCCCTATGGTTAGTGATGATGTAGTCTTTGTGAAACAATGCACAGTTTTGAAAGAAATTTTACTGAATAGGGGTTACCCACTATGTTTCCTCGACAGTATTATTAACAAGGTTAACAGGAAAAGACAGGAAGGAATGTATGTCCCCCCTGCTAGGAGCAAATCCAGGAGGGGACTGTCTGATGGTAGTGGGGGGGTCAACAGACGTGAAAGTATCAATTTTCATTGTGCATTGATTTTACCTCTAACATACATTTTGATGGCATGAAGAACATTATTAACCACAACTGGACTAATTTTAGAGCTGATAGAGTGTATCTTAAAAAATTGGGCACATACCAAATGTGGTGTACAAAAAGGATTTGTGCTTTAAATCCATGCTTGAGAGATGTAGGAAGGGTTTACAGGGTGAGCACATGAATACGTGTGGCCACTGTAGCCAGTGTAGATTTATTAAGGAAGGGGAGGAAGTATCTATACCTAGGTGGGGGGAACATGTATTTTAGACATAGACTGAACTGGTCACTGTACTAATGTGGTACATATAGCTTTGTGCCAACAAAATACTTTATTTTATATAGATAAAACCAAGAACAAGTTTAAAACAAGGATTTACCAACACCAATATGATATTCACAAGCTGGATGACAAAAATGCATTAGCCAAACATATCATCAGGTTTCCCACGCATTCTTTTAAGCATTCTTGTATAGAAAAAGTTAGTTTAGGCCTTGGGGGGGGGGGGGCACATGAAATTTTATTTGAATATAAAGAACTGATTTGGCAGCTAAGGTGTAATGCCACTGTACCCCCTGGTTTAAATGAATCTATTACTATCAATAGTATTTTAAAATTAAAAGCTGAATTTGTGTTTTCCTAAGGGCTTGCACATATGGGGGTATTTGTAAGTAGGAATTTTGATGCTAGATTTTAGAGATAGTCAAGGTGTCTATGTGTGTAGGTGTTTATATGCTTATAACTTTATATTGGATGTATGTATTGTTTTAAGGATTAATTGATGGGTGGAATTCTTCGTCATGTGACTTAATTGCACTATTTATGCTTAATTGGAATTTTAAACAATGTTCTGAAGAAGTTTGACAGTGTTCTTATGAAAGTGCTCAACATTTGGAATAAAATGGTGCTTGGTGACGTTTTTCTAAGTTTTTTTTTTTTTTATTTATCGGTTGAAGGATGAATGGGAGCAAAAACAGAGCTCACAGCTCCAGTTGTACATGCCAGGATTTGGATCATCTTTTGGGAACTTGTCAGTGCTTATAGAGACTTTAAATTGCAATTTGTCTGTGAACCTTGCTGATTTGGGGATTATGGAGAGAAGATTAATGGGCAATTCGACCCAGGCATCTACGCAGGACATCATAACTCCTGCCCAGAGGAATCAGCAGGATATTTGTGCTTTGGATGAGCTGTCCGTTGGTTTCTATGGTAACAGAAGTGTGAGTGGAGAAGAAGAACAGGAATATGTGTTTTCTTTGCTTGGGTGGTTAAGCAGAAGTGGCTTTTCTTTCAGCATGGCTCCATGAAAAAAACGGATTATGGCAGCCTTAATTTGCAAATCAAGAATATCAAAAACTTGAGTTTCCAGTTAAGTAAATTACAACTGGAAAATTCTTATTTGGAAGAATGCATCAAGAGAGAACAGGTACCGAAGGGCCTAAGAAGCTGGAAATACCCCAATGGACTTGTAAAAGGCTCTGAATTACACAGTGAGTTATTAGAGCTTTTTAACAAGCAAGGATGTGAACTTTTAAAGCTGCTTGTAAGACATAACAAAAATAAAATTCACACACTTAAAGGGACTATTGAGAGGTTGGATGTTAATTTAAAGAATAATTTGTTGTTTGACTCTAGGAAATGTGATTATTTAAATGTATTATAAGATATTGAGAGTAAGACTGATGTACTTAAAAAACAAAAAAGCCGATAAACTGTGGAGGGATAAAAGGGATTATGAAGCAGGGAAAACTTATCCTAGACCTAACCAGGATCCAAATGGGCACAATAACAACAATAATATTAGCAGTAATGTGAATTTGACTACTGGGGGTTATTTTAGAGGGAGATGATAAAGACAGTTCACCTGCTAGCCCTTTAGAGTCTCAGCCTCTGAAGAGGTTGGAGAGACTTATGAATCAGTGGCAGAGACAGGAACCACATGTAGGGGAACCAGTACAAATAACATATCCCCAGAGGAACCAACATTGGAGAGGTTCATCTCACTGGAATGGCAGGGGGAGGGGGAGAGGCAACTACAGATGGTAGAACATGTACCAGAATATAAAATAGTCCCAAACAAAATTGGTGTTTTTAATATTTTTAACTATAGTTCTGTAGAAGTTACAAATGTGTGGGCTTATTTGTTTGACAAAAGGCTGACTTTTCTGCCAGCAAGAGCTGGGAGTATCGAAGATGCAATTGTTGTTGTTCTTGTGTCTTTTGGCTTTTCCCGGTTAGGGGTCGCCACAGCGGAACACCGGTCCACTAATGATTGGTAGTTGATTTTTACGTGCCGAGTTACCAGCCCTGATGCACAACCTTCAACAAAGGTGCACCCATTCACGCATGTCACCACGCAGAAGACGCTCTAGCTGAGAATCGAACTGGACAGCGTCTTACTGTGAGGTGACAATGCTACCGCAGCACCACCACCATGGTTAGTATCGAAGATGCAATTATATAGCTGAAACTGTTTGTTAGAAAATAGAACTTAGAAATATTTTTTTCATGGTAATAATGTAGTGCACAATACAAATGCATGCAAAAGACCTAGTACCTTTAATCCAGCGCTACACCCCTTATTAAGCATTTATGAAAAAATGTGTGAATATGACATCAGGAAGTTTATAGAAGAAAATTGGGTCAATTTTGATGTGTACAATTTGACTATGCAAGAGGAGAAATTGTTAACTGAGATCAAGGGTCTCACACAGGTCAGGATTATGAAACCTGACAAGAGTGGGGGACTTTTGGTGATGGACTCAAATGAATATGTCAACAAGATGTTAACTATTTTATACAGTGATACATATGAGGAAGTTTTATGTAACAAAATGAATATTGCCTATCATCGGATTGATTTACAGCTTGAAGAATTGTTGTTAAATAATCAAGTTACTTTGAGTGACCTGGACTTTCTCAAGGTGTCCCATCCAAGGACCCCCACCATATTTGATATACCGTAGACCCATAAATGCATCAATGATCCCCCATTGAGGCCAAATCTTGACGCAAAGCCTCTATGATGCTCCCTTTAGCAAAATTTGTGGAAAACAACATTAAAGGGTTGTTGTCAGAATGTAGTTATATATTTAGAGACTTATGGGACTTTTTGTCCAAGGTTTCTAACCAAATGTACTCTGATGAATTGCTATTTGTAACCGTAAACTTCTGTGATCTATATTTTGCAATATCCCATGACGAGGAGCTACAGATGCTTCAAGAATTTTTGTGCAAACATCCAAGGGTGGACAATGGCACTGTTTCTACTATTGTGGTACTTATGGACATGATATAGGGAAACAACTATATAATTTTTGAAAATCAATTGTTCCACCAGTTAGAAGGGGTAATGATGGGGGCAGTTTGTGCCCCTATGTTTGCCAGTATTGTATTTTCCAACCGGGAGAGTGAATAGATATTTAACTCAGATTTTAGTAGATGTTGGACATTTTATGGACGCTTTCTGGATGATATAGTCATTTTTTGGGTAGCGGGTAGAGAAAAGGTTAAATGAATTCTTTGAATTTCTTAACTCAAACACTACTTTCCTTCAGTTTACTATGGAGGTAGATGCAGATATACTGCATTATCTTGATGTTTTGATTGTTAAACAGGGTGAAGAAGAGATCTGAATCCAATCTCTATCAGAAACCCACCTATTTGAATGCCCTATTGCACTACAAAAGTTTTCACGCAGTTTATCAAAAGAAATCACTAGTGAAGGGGCAAATGGTAAGGCTAGCACCTATGGTTAGTGATGATGTAGTCTTTGTGGAACAATGCACAGTTTTGAAAGAAATGTTGCTGAATAGGGTTACCTCCTATGGTTCCTCGACAGTATTATTAATGAGGTTACCAGGAAAAGACAGGAAGGGAACGTATGTCCCCCTACTAGGAACAAATCCAGGAGTGGACTGTCTGATGGTAGGGGGGGGTCTAAAAGACATGAAAGTATCAATTTTCATTATGCATTGATTTTACCTTATAACATACATTTTGATGGCATGAAGAACATTATTAACCACAACTGGACTATTTTTAGAGATGATGTAGAGTATCTTGAAAAAACTGGGCACAAACCAAATGTGGAGTACAAAAAGGATTTGTGCTTTAAATCCATGCTTGAGAGATGTAGGAAGGGTTTACAGGGTGAGCACATGAATACGTGTGGCCACTGTAGCCAGTGTAGATTTATCAAGGAAGGAAAGGAAGTGTCTATACCTAGGTGGGGGGAAACATGTATTTTAGACATAGACTGAACTGTCATAGTACTAATGTGGTGTATATATCTTTGTGCCAGCAATGCACTACATTTTATATAGGTAAAACCAAGAACAAGTTTAAAACAAGGATTTACCATAACCAATATGATATTCACAAGCTGGATGACAAAAAAATGCATTAGCCAACCATATCATCAGGTTTCCCACACATTCTTTTATGTATTAGAAAAAGTTAGTTTTAAACGGGGGGGCACATTAAATTTTATTTGAATATAAATAACTGATTTGGCAGCTAAGGAGTAATGCCACTGAATTCCCTGGTTTAAATGAATCTATTACTATAAATAGTATTTTAAAATTAAAAGCTGAATTTGTGTTTTCTTATGGGCTTGTACATATGGGGTATTTATAAATAGGAATTTTGATGCTAGATTTCAAAGACAGGCAAGGTGTTTATGTGTGTAGGTGTTTATATGTTTATAACTTTATATTGGATGTATGTATTGTTTTAAGGATTACTTGAGGGGTGAAATGTTTAGTCATGTGACTTAATTGCAGTATTTAAGCTTAATTGGGATATTAAACTGTGTTCTGAAGAAGTTTGGCATTGTTCTTACGAAAGTGCTCAACATTTGGAATAAACTGGCGCTTGGTGAGTTTTTTCGCTTCATTATTTTGTTTTTCTAAGTTTTTTTTTTTTTTTTTATTACTTTCTAAGTTTGTAAGAGCAGTACTTAAAAGTTTCCCTATTGTTTGGGCCCTTATCCCCCATTATTTTTGGCTTTGTCCAGATTTCTTGCTCTAAGAAATTGAGAGGTATGGCCTTGACCCTTTTCCTGGCTTATGGGAAGGACATTATTGAGGTGTGGGGACTACAGCATCACAGAGGGTAGGTTGAAATACCATTCACTGATTGGATTTATGTGGTATGTCCACAGTTTCGCATGCTATGTTTGGCCATTGTGAACAGATTTTCTGATTATCTGGCGGTTTACTATTCAACAATGTGGGCTGAGGTCAGTAAGGAGACAGACAGATGTGAGTGTCATATGTCATTTGCATCAGAATATGCATGCTGCTGCAGTAGCCACTAGTCTATCCGATGTGCATGTTTGTAGGGGAAGATTTTGACACATGTCCCTGTCACTTGATACCCCTCACACCTTTATGTATGGGTGCTGTTAGGATTCCCTGTTTTAGGTGTTTGGGAGGTGTGGTTGGTCTGTAACAGGTTGCAGAACATACTGGTGCATATGTTGCAGTATGCCGCTGCTGCATTCTGCCCAGGATCCATGCTGGGGATTGCAAACACATTGTGGGACAGCAAGCTGTATGTGTGAGTGAGGGAACAGTGTCAGCTCTGTTGTCACAGCATAGCCATGGTGAGGGTACCCATTACAGTCCAGGTGAGGCCTGTGCCTCTGGTACATATGTTAAGTAATAGTGCCATCTAGACAGTGGTAGGCCACATTTAGGACACCTATACATATTTGTGAAGTGTGTCCCAACCTGCAGGTCTTTGAAGTGCTAATATGGGCAAGGACTGCAGTAGCAGAAAAAAATTCTGCTTAAAATCGCACAGCTCAGTCATTTAATTGTTCCAACAACCATGTACTTGACATGCAACACACTGGAATGGAAGCCAAGACTGTGGGTGGAAAAATGTTAAGCATGCTAGGAATGTAACAGATTGGGCTACAGAATCAATACTATAGCAGGTGTATTTGCAAGACATATGTGCATAAAAACAGTCTGTTACACAGGATGACCATGAACATGTGTTACCGGATGTGTATAGGTTCATAGGTTCATAGGTTCATAGGTTCATACTAGGCTATCTGCCCTAGGGCATTTATAAGCCTAGCCAGAATGTGTTTGGCTTTCGCCACCCATTTTAAATTTATTTTGCTATGCCATTTTTCGAGGTTAGTATACTGTGCCTCTGTCTAACAGTGACACAGAAGTGATAACCAGGGTAAACCTACGATCTCCCATCCACTCATCAAGATTCCTCTTGAAGAGAGTCAATGAGGGACTCTGCCTAACCTGGACTGGGATTTTATTCCAGAGTGAAGGGAGCCTCTGGGTTATGAATCTGTCTCTCCAGCATGTCCTATTTATTTCAGTGCTGAGGTTCAAGTCTCTCGAGCACGTAGCTCAATGGGATTTGGATTTTCTGAGGTGCAGCATGTCCATTAATTCTGGGTTGGACATGGCTTTATACGTCAGGCACAGATCGCCTCTGAACAGATGGTATGCCACTGAGTAGAGCTGGAGTTTCTTTAACCGGGCAGCATATGGCATCTGTTTGAGCCCTTTGATCCTCTTGGTGAGGTACTTTTGGGATCTTTCCAGTTGCTGCAGGTGTCTGGTAAGGTACATCCCAAAAGGGGCATTGTACTCAATTATGGGCCTGATGAGGGATGAGTAAAGAGGCACGATGACCTCCCCTGATCTAGATGTGAATCCCTTCATGATTAGGTGGGCTATATAAAATGTTTTTCTAACCACTTTGGCCATGTTGTCAAATGAGAGATTGCTATCAACTTGGGTCCCCAGGTCCCTAATTACTTCTTCTGTACTTAATGGATTACCACCTATGTGGTAATTTGTGGGCACTTTGTTTTTGCCAAAGGGGATGACTATACACTTTTTGGCATTTAGCTTGAGGCCATGGCTCTGGCACCAGTTGTCTGTATCTATGAGGCCTTTTTGGGGGATGCTTGTGTTGGCTGGAGAGTCGATTATGGCACCCAGTTTGCAGTCATCTGTGAACTTGGTCAGCCACAGTCCTTCCATGTTGGCCTGTACCTCCGAGAAATATATACCGAACAAGAGAGGTCCCAGGACTGAGCCTTGTGGGACACCACTTGTAACTGGTTTGGAGTCTGACATGGCTCCAGCAATTCTAACCATGTGGGTTCTGTCCTTGAGCAAGTTTGCAATCCATCTAGTGACATAGGGGTTTATATTTAAGCTGGTGAGCTTATCTATAATGCCCGAGTGGGGTATTGTATCGAAGGCTTTTGCGAGGTCTAGGTAGACTGTGTGGACCACCTTCCCCTCGCCAATGGCCTTGGTGACTGTTTCAAAGAAATCAACCAGGTTTAAGAGGCAGGATCTGCCCTTAACAAAGCCAAACTGGGTAGGATCCAGTGTCTGTAGGTCCCCAATATCTTTATTTATGAGGTCCATGATGATCCTTTCCATAGCTTTGCAGACCAAGCTAGTCAGGCTTATGGAGCGATAGTTTCCAGGATCCATTGAGGCACCACCTTTATGGAGAGGGACCACTATTGCTCTACGCCACTCTTTGGGCACATATCCTGTAGTAAGGCTGAGATTGAACAGTAGTTTTATGTTTGGGTTTAGCTCTTCTTGGAGTTCATGTAGGACGCAGCCCGGGACACCGTCTGGTCCCATTGATGCTGTGTTTTTTGCTTTGGAGAGGGCGGCTCTTACCTGAGCTTCTGAGATGTCAGGGGGGCAGCACTCTGCTGGGATAGGTGTTTGCCCTTTTGGTGGGGATGGGGAGAGAAGTTTGCGCTGAACCTGTCAGCTAGGATGTTGGCAATGTCTGTGGGTTCAGTGTATTTTTCGTCATTTTGGACTAATTCTGAGCATATCTGGGAATTACCACCCAGGTTCCTAACATAACTAAAGAAAGCCTTGTGATTATCCTTAGTGTCCTGTGCAATTTTTCTCTCGAAGCTGGCCTTAGACAATTTTATGAGTGCCCGTAGTTTTTTGCTAATACTGATCAGTGATGCCTTCCCTTTTTGGGATTTTGCTCTATCATTTAGTAGCTTCCTCCTTCTATTGTATAGTTTGTTTATGGCTGGGGTCCACCAGACAGGACGTCTGCCTTTGGAAGATTGGGTCTTGGTTTTATTTGGGATCGCATGATCCATGCATTCCTGAAGGTGTTCATAGAATGCATTTATAAAGGATTCTGCGGTCTGGGCCATATTTTCCACAGGCCCTGGGGCTTTGAAGGATTCCACCTTGGTTTTGAGGAGTGTGAAATTTGCTTTAGAGAAGTTTTTCACTGTGGTTTCCTGGGCAGGGGGTGGGTTTGGGATGTGAATATCCAGTGAGATTAGTTTATGGTCTGTTCTTACCAGTGAGGGATACACTTATAGTCTGGAGCATAGAGTCCCCATGTTGGTGATGATCAGGTCCAGTATGTTTTCCCCTCTTGTGGGAGTGGTAACAAGTTGTTCCATAGCATTTGAGTTTATAAATTCTAGGAACCTTTGGGCTAGGGTGTTGGAGCTAGAGTAATGCTCCCAGTCTATGTTTGGCTAGTTGAAGTCACCCAATATAATGGTGTTTGGAGAGACCTTCATATTTTCCAGTGTTCTCAGAAATGCCGAGTGGGGTTCCTGGGTTTGGGAGGGTGGTCTGTAGCAGGCTATAAACTGGAAGGCAGTTTTACCCATTGTTAGTTGCACATGGATAGCCTCTGATGCTTCGTGCTTTGCCACCAACCTGGAGGTGTGGGTATCTTTGATGAATATCGATACTCTCCCTCCTTTTGTGGTTCAGTCCAAGTTTTGGGGCCGAAAAGCATGGTATGAGGTATAACCTGGTAGTGCTGGGGTGGTCTCGGGAGCCCTGAACCAGGTTTCTGTTACTGCACAGATATCGATGTTCTCCATGCTAAGGAGAGTTTTGAGTGCATTGAGTAGCATTACTCTTAGTTTCTTATCCCTTGTGATACCTATGGAGGTGGGTTTGTCTTTTGAGCCTTGCCTAAAAAAGGCACTATGGGGGTAGCAAGAGCCTTTGCCAATATCCAAAAGCCCAGGGGTGACAGGTGCAAGCCGTCCCTAGCGAAGCATCGTGGCTTGTCGAGCATATCATCCCAAGCTGACAGGCATTGGATCCCCTTTGAATGACACCAGTACTTAAGCCAATTGTTGAAATTGATCATCTTGTCTTCATATTGTGGCATCATTCTTGGTGAGGATAAGATGCTACTCAAGGTCAGGGTCATACCGGCCTGGGCTACATGCTCAGAGAGCTCCTTTATGTCTCTTTTCATGTAGTCCAGGGAGGTACATCTCAGGTCATTCACACCAGCATGGACAATGACTGAGTCATATTTGTACTAGCCTTGGAGTGACCTGAGTGCTTGTGTTATGTGGCGGATCCTAGCGCTCGACAGGCTGCTCACCGTGACCTTCTCCTTATTCAGCCTAGTGAGCGGGACGTCAGTGTGCCTTTCGATAGAGTCACCTATTACAAGTGTATCAGGTGTATGATGTGTGACACTGAACTGTCTATCATGATTTCATAACCTCAATGTGTACTGACTTGGCAGTGTGTCAGCACACAGCATACATTGTGTGACAAGTGTGCCAAATGTAGGTGGCACAACTGTGGATATTCAGCAACAGTCTGCAGTTGTCTTCTCTACCAGATATCCTAGGCCACATGCACTTCCATCAACATTTATTTGTTTGTGTACTGGTTTGGTGTCTGTATCACAGTCCCAAGAACATTGTTGTTTTTCCCATTATATGTACAAGTACTGTGTCACTGGCATTAAGGATATATTTATGAAAACACCAGTTAGTGGTCAAAGCTGAGTGGCCTAGTGGGCTAATGTAGTGTGCTGCAGTTAACAGAGTCCTGGGTTTGAAACTCAGCAAGTGATGAATATTTTTGTGATGTGCAACACTGATAAAAAGGATAAGTTTATGAAAACAGTTGCTACTTTTCAGAGTTGAGTGGCCTAGTGGATTAATACGCTATGCCATAGTTGATAAGGTTCCCAGATTCCAAACTTACCAGAGAGATCATTTTACTGATATGCAAGTCAGTGTCTGACAAAAGGTGGTTAAAGTGCGTTTGTGTGATGTGCCATGATAAATTAAGCAGGATGCAGACAATCCAAAAAGAACATCAGCTTTAATATTTATTTGGTTTGGTACTCTTGTGGCTGTGATGTGCCATGATGCCAAGTGGTGCTTAAACATGTCCTATTTCCAAATAAAAAGAAAAAGGGGGTGATAGGAAAGTGGTGAAATGGGGGTAAGAAGGGGGAAAACAATACGAAAGGTAGCTATGGATGTGTAGGATGGGTGTAGGAAAGGACCATATCTCTCCATTTCTTGAACAGCAACAAGTGTGCATGTTGTAGACAATTTGGAATTCCGAGCCTCACATCCCAGAGGGAGGCGTGTGGGTGACATAACTTTGTTGATTAATTGCGAGGAAGACTGATTGCAGTATAGGTGTGAGTGAAATGGTGAGCTATGTATGGGTTGATTTTTTTTTTTGGGACATGTCCATTTTTTTTTTTTTAGGTGAGAGTGGAATGTTGGGGAAGGGATACTGGTACGTGTAGGAAGGTAAGTTGAGTAGTAGAGGTAGTATTTGAAATCAGGCAAGACAGACAAGATGGCAGACAGGGGCAGTGTATGACACATGAGGGGGTCAACACCTTGGATGGGGAGGGTGTTGTGGTATTGCAGAACAAAGTGCCCCAAGATGGCAGCAGTGTGACTAAGTTCCCCACCTATGAGCAGTCACCACTGCTCCTTCACAGCCCCAAAGATGGCTGTGCTGGGGGTTGGCATCAAAGCCAGCCTACCCCTCCAGGTGCACCTGTCTGCTTTCAATCTGGTACATTCAAATGTCCATATCACTATGGAGAATCTGGTGCTCCATTCCTAGGAGCTTTTGCCAGGTGACTACTCCCACTCCATGCCTGTGCCCAGGAGTGAGATGAGCCCAGACCCCTGAGGCAGTTCTACCTATGGGTGGCGTAGGACCAGCTGAGGGGGTAGCTCCAGGTAGGGTCCCAGATGTGCTGGGGCCTGGTGCCACAGCCAGATGAGGTGGGGTAGGTAGGTCCGCAGGTGCCAACCTACCTACTCATGCTATGGTGTTGAGGTTTTTTCAAAGTGTATAGGTTAGTTATGCTCAGCACATTTAAACATTAGTTATAGCAGCATGCATAGGTGTTCCAATTAACCCAGAACAATAAAATTGCATAGCATACAGAACACAACAATAAATGGGATAACAGTCAGTACTATAACAGCATGCCAGTAACAGTTACAGCAATTGGCAAAAAACATTGGTATTTCAACAAGGTATGTTAGTATGCAAACATTGTAATATGTAACAATAATAAAACACAAGGCCCAATATAAGCTTTTGAGGCAACATATGTGAAATGGAAACCATACCCATAGTATAACAATAATAATATTTGTGATGCAGATAAGGGGGTGGGGGGGAGAGAGTGAGAGAAAGAGAGAGCATTCCATTAACAACAGTATATGCCTATATTTATTGCAATGGTACTGTTCTATACTCAACAGTTCTGCCCTCACTTTTATGTCTACAAGTAACCTATATCTTCTGTAGCACATACATACCTCTCAAGCTATCCACATGGGACAGGATGGGCCAGGTTGTAACATCTACAGGTACAGAACTTCAGGGAACTATTACATGTCAGCAGAGCATATATGACTACCAAGGTGTACTGTGCACTCATGTTGTGTGAGTGTGCTAGTGACATACTTCGACTGGATGTTAAATCTGTGTCCAAGGGTTTTGGCAACACTGATCACTATCCATGACAGCATGACACTTGAAAAACATGTATCATGTATAGTACAGAGAGTTTACATTTATCTTGCCATTCTTGGCAGGCATGGGGTTAGATTATCAGCAGATATTCACAGACACACCAGGCATACAGCTGTAACAACAATAAACAGTGTTATTTGTCTTATTAACTTGGAATAGTAGTGTACTTGTGGACGTTTACTTTAATGAAGTCTTATCACCTTGCTGAGCAAAGCTGTTTACAAACTAATACATCTGGACACACAAATTAGTATACCATTGGAACAGCTATCACAGACAATTTATGTACCTGTAATTCCTGTGGGGAGAACATCTGTTAATAATACATAACTGTTTCTATACATATTCAGTAGTGCTTTTGTGTTTCTATAAATATATAGTAGTAGTACTTGTCCCTGGATTCCAACCCCGGTCTGCGTGTGCAAAACTGAACAACATGCATATAATTTTCATCACCAAGCTTTGGTTCATGAAGGGCCAATCTTGCTTCCTGAGCCTGATCGACTTTTTTGAATCAGTCTCCAGAGCCATGGACGAGGGTAAGGTGGTTCACACAGTCTACTTGGACCTCGCCAAGGCTTTCGACACTATCCCCCACTCTGGAATCATAGATAAACTTACTAAGCTAGGCATTAATCCCTATGTCACTCGATGGGTTGGAAACTGGCTTATTGACAGAACACACACTGTAAAAGTAGCCGACTCCAAATCCAGCTCCAGACAAGTGGCAAGTGGTGTAGTGCAGGGTTCTGTCCTGGGACCACTATTGTTTAGCATCTACTTCTCTGAAGTACAGGCCAACACTAAGGGACTCTGCCTTACAAAGTTTGCAGATGACTGTAAGCTGGGAGCTATTATTGAATCTCCAAATGATGTGAATATACTACAAAAGGGCCTTACCAAAACAGATGCCTGGTGCCAGAGCCATGGGCTCAAGCTAAATGCCAAAAAATGTATAGTTGTCCTTTTGGGAAAATCTACATACCTGTGAACTACCACATACATGGTAGTACACTAAACACCAAAAGTGTGATAAGAGACCTAGGGACACAGGCAGACAGTGGTCTCAACTTTGATAACCACATAGCCACAACAGTTAGAAAATCCTTGTATATTGCACACCTCATCACTAAAGGCTTTTCATCCAGAAAAAAGGAGGTCATTGTCCCTCTGTACTCATCCCTCATTAGACCCATTATAGAATACAATACCCCATTACATATGTACCTCACAAGACATGTGCAAGAAATAGAAAGGCCTCAGAAATACCTCAGAAAAGAATCACAGACCTAAAGCAGATGCCTTATGCTGGCCATCTAAAGAAACTCCAGCTGTACTCTGTCGTATATCACCTACTCAGAGGCAATCTCTGCCTAACATGCAAGGCCATGTCAAACCCAGAGTTGTTGGACATGCTGCACTTAAAGAAATCCCAATCCTTCCGAGCCACACACTCCAGGGAACTTAACCTTGTCATCACGATGAATAGAACATGCTGGAGGAATAGGTTCCTGACCCAGAGACTCCCCATACTCTGAAATAGGCTGCCCATACATCTCAGGCAAACAGCCTCAATGGCCATCTTCAAGAGGAACCTTGATGATTGGATGGGAGATAGGAAATTCACTCTGAGGATCACATCTGTAGTCCAGCTAGACAGGAGTTCAGGAAAGTAAATATTTGTGGGAAGCAATAGCCAGGGAATCGTTTTGGCTAGGCTTGTATAGGCCCTAGGGCCGATAGCCTAGTACCTACCTATGAACCTATGAACCAAAATCCTGACAATAATAATCTTTCTTCAGATATAGAAGAAATGTTTAATATTTTCCATAAGAATCTTGATAAAGATAAAAATAATAATCCTGATGATTACAAAATTGATAGGTATTTAAAGAAAAAGGTTGCTTGTAAACTAAATGTCCAAAAAATATTTTAGTTAAATAAATCTATTACCCTGATAGAAGTTAAAGAAGCTTTAAAAAAGGTATAAATGGTAAATCTCCAGGGTTAGATGGTTTTAGTATGGAATTATATAGTCTTTTCTATTAAATATTTTAGAATTACTGAGTAACATTTTCACGATAATTAAGGGTGACAAAATAATTCCTCACTTGTGGAAATTCTGTGTAATCTCACCTACACTGATACAAAGAAAGGATAATAAGTTAGTTTCCTCATATAGAACTATTTCATTATTAAATGTAGATTACAAAATATTTACTTCAATTGTTTCACAAGATTAAGAAATATAGTACATATAATTAATTAATAAAGATCAACCAGGATTTATAGTCAATAAAATAATGTATGATAATATAAAAAAGGAAAGTAACTATCTCGGATTTAGCAAATGGAATGAACAAAAATTTGCCCTAGTTAGCTAAGATAGCAAGAAAGCTTTTGATTCTGTAGATTAGAACTACTTGTTTAAAACTTTAGAAGCATTTGCATTTCCATAGCAGTTTATTGGAATATTAAAAAACCTGTATAGAGACTCTATAGCATATCTTAAAATTAGATCTTACATTTCTCAAGGAATCACTTTAAACAAAGGCACAAAACAAGGGTGTCTTTTGTCCCCTTTATTATTTGTATTAGATAGTGAACCCTTAGCTAATAATAATAATAATAATAATAATAAGAAGAAGAAGAAGAAGCAATGGAAAAAGTGATGGATTCTCAGTTAATACAGATTGTCAATCTAAAATGCATCTTTTTGCAGATGAAATTTTACTAACCGTAGGAGATTTAAATTATTCATTTGAAGGAATAGATGAGGAAATTGAAACGTTTCAAGATGTATCACTTTTGAAATTTAATAGCAATAAAACTTTAGTGTAAAATCAAGTACTAGATACTAAGTTTAAGGATAAATATAAATATTATTGGGAAGGAAAAGAATTAAAATATTTAGAAATAAAAGTATTTCCAGATGTGAGTAAGATTATTAATAATCATTTTGTAAAGGTAATTGAAAAAGTTTTACTTATTAAAAATGCAATGATAATTTTTTTACTTTTGAGGATAGGTTAGTGCTTATTAAAATGATTGTATTACCCAAGAGTATATATATCTGTATATATGGATTCATATTACATTATCGAAAGAACATAAAATAGAAATTTTAAAGAACAGGGTGAAACCATCAAAAGCTGAAAAGGATGAATGTTAACAAAATGGAAGTATATAATATCAAAACAAGCACATTCAATCCAATACTCACTAGAAATAAACACCTATGCCTTTAAATAAACCTCTGATTTATATTGCTTCTGATTTATATTTCCAAGATACTTGAGAAATGCATCCATTCTCAAGTCTCAGACTACCTCTTAGCTAATAGACTTCTCTCCAGCACCCAGCATGGCTTCAGGCCATACCACAGCACTATACTTCCATGTTCTCTTTCACTAACACTATTCTTCATCATAAAAATAATGACTTGTTCTCCTCTGCTTTATTTCTGGATCTATCCAAGGCTTTTGACATGGTATCACACAAATTACTAATCTCTGTTCTGACTAACCTATCCTTTTCCCAGTCAGCTACTGATTGTTTTCACAGCTATCTAACTGGCTGCCAACAGTCAGTTGTCTGGCATAATGACCTTTCTCCTCAACTTCCTGTGACACTCAGTGTTCCCCAAGGCTCCATCCTTGGTCCCCTGCTATTCTCACTCTTCACCAATGATCTATTCACAGCCACCAAGCATGCTTCTCTTATACAGTATGCAGATGACTTCACCCTCATCTGCTCAGCCCCACCTATACCTGAACTCCACAAGATCACACAGGAAGCCTTTTCATTTGTAGAAACCTGACTATCTAATGCCAAGTTTTTATCCAACCAGAGCAAGACTAAACTCCTTATCTTCCAACCCACTAAATCCAACCCAGTTATCCCCCATTTTAATATTCTAGCCAAAGGCAATACTGTCATTTCCCCAGCAGAACATACCAAACTACTTGGTTTTAAGATTGATAACAATCTCAGATATGACACTCACATTTCTCTTACCAAGAAAAGGTTAAAAACCTAGGTGCATTGTACAGAAACAAACAATTCCTCACCAAGACAGCCAGAATTTCTGCTGACAATTCCCACATAATCTCCATTTTACTCTATGCCTCTCCTATACTTACCTACCTTAGACAAACAGATCTAAACAAGCTCAAGTCTTGTTACAATAAAATTGCTAATTTGCCACTGGTGCATCTTATCGCAGACACCACTGTATCATACTTAGAGAACTTGACTGGCTTGAACTCCCTCAACTTCTTTACCTGAATCAATTCTCTTTCACTCACAAGTTAGTAAACTATCCTCTTAAATTCCCATCCTTTCAAAACCTTCTCCACCCCTACTGGTCCACTAGACCACTATGCTCCAGCAGCAAAAATCTACTTCTAGTGACCAAACCCAAGAACTCAGTGGGAAACACACTATTCTCCTGTGTGATATCCAGATTATAGAACACTATAACCATGCTACCTTCTTGGAATCACTCAAAGACTGCACTAGAAATCACTTAAAAAGTCTCTGGTTATGCCCATGTACTAGTCCCGACTAGTAACCCTCCTTCTTACCTCCCCTTCCTCTCCCATCCCTAGTTGCCCTGCCTCACACTGTATGATTATGTCATTCCTTCTTCTGCAGGCTCTGGCTCACCCTTTACTCTCCACTTCACTCCTCACTTAATCTCTCAGACCTGTTATAACATGCTTAACTACCTCACTTCATCTCAAATACATATCCAACTGACTTACACCTTGCTTCCTCTCTTTGCCAAGTATACTACTCACTCAGTCTCCTCTCTTCCTCCTCTATCTTCCCCTTCCATCCTATTAGCCCTTCTAGCTTGTTCCATCTTTGTGTGGAGAATCTGCTTTATATCCGTTTGAGTTTAACGCAATATTTGTATATAAGATTTAGGTTTATGAGTTTAGAATAGTATCCGTTTGAACTTAATACTATCTGTATATACACCCTACCTTTATTCCTAGCCTCTAGATAAATATTGGTATATCTGTTCATTACTATGTATCATATTGTATGTATACCTAATGTTTGCTGCAGTATGTATTATTTGCTATTGTATGTATATTCAGTTGTTCTTCATGTACTCTGCTGCTCATTTATTGTTCTGTGGAACTTTTCTCCCCAGGCCTCCAGTTAAAAAGGACCTGTGTGTCCAGTTGGCATTTCCTGGTAAATAAATTAAATAAATAAATAATAAAATTATGGAAACTACTACAGCATATATGTAGCACATTACACCTGACAATCACTCAAATGAAAATGTAAAGATAATGTTCTATTTAAACTACAATACAACCTTTTATAACTGTTTTGCGGGGGGGGGGGCAATCCCCCTTACACCCTCCATACCCCTAAAACTTATATATAGCAACTCTGAGATAGCACTACAATGTTGGAGATGGTGAATTTCCTGATCCTCACTGTACTGTGATCTCCATTCAACTGCTTCCTAGTTTCACAAAAGAAAGTACTGTATAACATTCACAGCTGTTTTTTTGAAGTTATGCACTTCGATTTTGTCAATGTTTGTCCTTTTCAGCTTTTGTTATCATCCATTTCTTTTAAAATGTGGTTTTGTTCTTTAGATAATATGATAGGGATCTCTCTCTCTCTTTATATATATATATATATATATATATATATATATATATATATCTATCTATCTATATATATATCTATATATATATATATATATCTATATATATATATATATCTATCTATCTATATATATATATATATATATATATATATATATATATATATGGGTCTACTTTGTTTCATTGAATCTTATATCACTGAATTTCATTTCACCCCGACCACTTCGCTGAAAACTCGAATTACTAAAAACTCATTTCACTGAATCTCATTTCACTGAACTCCAGTTAGTATATATGGCACTGTGTAGAGTACTGTAAGGCAAGTGAAAGGTATATGCCCTTTTCCCCACTGTAGTGTGATCCTGGAGTTAGTATATATGTTAGGAGGGAATGTGGGGGGCACAGCCCCCACCTTGTTTGCTTTATATTATAATTTACCAAAACTTCAAAACAATTTTTGTGTTGCTAAGCGCCATAGAATTAGAACAATTAAATACATCCAGTTCCTATTTTAGGTGTCTGACAGCATTGCTAAGCACCATGCCACTCCATAAAAACAGGGGGAGACAGAAAAAAAATAAAAGAAAAAATATATAATTGATTACATCTGGATTCTATTTTTAGATATATAGCAGATGTCAAGTGCATATCTATAAGCACAGCTCAGCATCACTTAGCAGTATGCCACTCCACAGGGTGGGAGGGTGGCATAATGGTTAAGGCGGTTACCTTACATGCACAAGGTGCAGGGTTTGATTCTCACATGGGTTAATTGGCTAGGCTTAAAATGGCCCACAAGGGCAATTAGCCTAGTAGTAATCTATGAACCCATGAACCACACAAACAGGGAGAAAACAACAATTCAACTGATTCCATGTTTTTAAACATATAGCAAATGTCAGGTGCATATGTATAAGTGCAGCTTGGCTTCGCTAACCACAGTGCAGTGCAAACATACATAAAATTTAAAAAAAAAAAATGCTGTCCTGTACTTACCACCTCTTCAGACCATTTTCTGCACAATCCACAAGTACGAGACAGCATCTACACCGCTGCTTGTACAGATTCTATATCCGTGTAACACTGATCTTCCTCAGCAGCATGCTTTAATTAATATGTATGGCTCTCTCTGCCAGGGGAAAAAACATGGTTGTGTACACAGAGTGTAGAGCCTACATGGATATTATTGAATTCTGAGGTGTATGTTAAGCAAAATGTGACTGAGTCTCCTTTCATAATGTGTTTCATCTTCCATTCCTTGAAAAGAAAGTAATCTGGTTATGATCGAAGGCCCAGTTATATTGTTCAATATTTTGTAAGAAAGAGTATTGATATAGCATACTTAAAAGTAAATTACTACATTTAGTTGTTGAAAACACCTCTTACTCATGACAGTTAACATCATTTAAATGTGATATATTAATATTATAAAATGTATAAATATTTACTGAAATAAATTGTCTGTAAACAGAATAGCAATGTGGTGCTGTAAACATCAATAGATATCAAGTTCTAAAGCAAGCATTGGGATTATAGTTTCCAGATCAGGTTAAGTATATAAACAAAGTACACAGAAATATTTTCAAGACAAAATACACATACTGAGCTGTTTCCACAGCCAAGAATGTCTGCAAAGATTACTTATTTAGAAAATAATTTTATGGGGAGCAGAAGAATTGGAATGATCATTGCAGTAAGATTTATGTAGGTTATAGTTACTTATCTTCATTTTCTCTGAATCGGTAGTTTTTAAGAACCACACATCCAAGTGTTCTGCAAGTGTGTTCTTTTATACAGGTATTTGATTTAGTTTCTTGTGGTTAATATTGGAAACATTTTACCAAATTTAATTAAAGAGACAATTGTCACTTAAAGTTATTCTCAGCGCTCAGATGTGATATCTCAGTATCTTAAAGACATCCTAAATGGTCATCCATCCTTCTAAGTGTCCAACATGTGAGATTAGCAGAACACCCACCCACGTTTTCTTGTTTTTGTGAATGCACCTTTATTGAAATATCACTTTTCACATAGACACATTTGCATTTATACAAAAGTAATCAACTGTATTAATCAAATTAACATTTACAAACATTATACTTCACATACATTGTTATATATCCTATAACCAAAGCAACATTACATAAATTATTCAATTCCTGCCTGCTCTTTTTCAAATAAGAAAAATGTTTATTAAACCATCACTTATGACATAAGCAATCATACATTTATATAAATGAAAACAAACCACATCAACACAATCGCAGTTTCAAGCATTTTACATCACAAACCATACTTACACACTCCCATTTGCAAAAATTATACATAATTTATAATCTACCCAACCATTTTCAGTCAAACATTACATAGCTCATTTAAGTCCTGCCTTATTTTAAACCTCATTCCTCCCCTGCATGTATTGTTCCCACAATTCCCATTTTTTTCCTAGTTAGTTTACTCATAACCTCTTCTAAAGATCTCAGTTCCAGTTGTTTTATCTCTGTTATTACATTCACTACTTCTAATATAGTTGGTTTAGATTTTGATTTCAATTTCTTAGTAATTGCTTTTTTGGCAGCCAGTATAATTAGACACAGCAAAGTCTTGCCATGTCTAGGCAATTCTGATTCTATATCATAGCTCAAAAAAAATCATCTCCCTTATCACAAAAAATTGCCCACCCATCATCTCCAACAGTGCATCCTGCAGGGAATCCTTAACATTCCACAAACCACCGTGCTCCCAGAAAATATGTTCCCAAGTACCTCTTTCTTCCCCATCACACCTGCAACATTTGTTGTCTATCTGAAGACAAATTCTCTGGAGTCTACTAGGAGTACAAAAATATCTATGTAAACATTGCCAAGCCAAAATCCTAGATCTTCTAGATTTTGTTGCATATTTGGGAGACATACATATATCCTCCCATTGTTTCTTTGTTAATATCCCTCTTTATCTGGTAATAAAGCTTTTCCAACAAGGCAGCAACACTCCACTTTGTAACTGGATTCTTGACTTTCTCACACACAAACCTCAGAAAGTGTGCATAGGAAATAACTCCTCAGATAGCATCACTCTTAAGACTGGAGTTCCACAAGGAAGTGTACTAAGTCCCTTGCTATTCACCCTGTTAGCACATGATTGTACAGCCAGGTACAATACAAATCACATCTTCAGGTTTGCTGATGACCCAACAGTGGTGGTCCTCATCAGTAATGATGATGAAACAGCGTATAGAGATGAGATCGATCAACTGATTACCTGGTGTAAAAATAACAACTTGGCACTAAATGTGAACAAGACAAAAGAGATAATTGTAGACTACAGGAACATTCTCCCCTCACCATCAATGGGGAAACAGTTGAAAGAGTGAGAAGCACAACGTTTCTGGGAGTGACATCGATGAGGACATGTCTTGGAACACAAATACTAATGCCATAGTCAGGAAAGCACACCAGAGATTGCACTTTTTAAGAAGGCTGAGGAGAGCAAATCTCCCATCAACAGTTCTCACTACCTTCTACAGAGGTACGATAGAAAGCATCCTGATGATCAACCTCATAGTATGGTATGGAAGCTGCTCTACCTCTAAGCACAAATCCCTCCAGAGAGTGGTGAAGACAGCCAAGAGGGTGATTAAGACCACCTTACCACCTATCCACAACTTGTACTTATCCAGATATCTCAACAGGGCCAGAGGAATAATTACAGACTGCACTCACCCTGCTTATAGACTGTTCCTGCATCTTTTATCCGGAAAGTGCTTCCGAAGCATACGTTGCAGAACTATGAGATTCAGGAACAGCTTCAGCAATAATGTCATCAGGTTGATGAACTCTAATAACCACTATACTCCATGATGTCCAACTGGGTCAGTAGAAACTGTCTCAAATTGTGCAAGAACCTGGTTACCAGTCTCACCTAATACTTATTGCAATATTCACCATGACTGTAACTTATAGGCCATCTAGAGCAATAGCAATGCAGTAAAATATCTCTTCTTTCAGTGCAATACGTACAAATTTATAAATTAACCATAGTGCAATACTTTATAGTCCATAGTGCAATACTCTAATGTTTACAGTACAATACTCAAATCTCTCTTTCTGTGAATGGATCAATGCAATGTCTTAACTCATGCAAGTAAGTGTTCACTTCGAAAAGTGTTAAAATGTCTTTATAATTATGTACAATATTAGTCTGTCTACCTGCATGTTCATGATGTAATAGTTAGGAGTTACATGTGTAAATGTCTGTGAAAATAGTCTATATGTTGTCTGCACTTTGAGTCTGGAGACACGGAACTTCATTCAGTTTTTGCACTTGTGTGATTTCTGAACGACAATAAAGTTTACTTTGACTTTGACTTGAGTTTGATCTAATCCTTCTTCACAATCTTTCTAACCTCCTCTGATTGATTGTTATAGTTATCATGCAGTATTTTATATGCTCTACTAAACATTCCATTTTAATGGCAGCTTCTGCTCTAGATTCTACTAAAACATCTTCCAGTGTTGGTCTTTCATTTAGGATCCCCTATTTCTTTTTTCTTTGCCTATACTCTATCAGTCCTTGATAGGGAAGGCAATCTCTAACCCACAGTCCAAATAAATTCTTGATCTTGTCCTATTCTATTACCTTTCCCTGTCTAGTCATTTGCTCCCAATACCATGGATGGTTTTCTTTGATAAGACTGAGTATGTTTGAATATCTGCTACATCACACTACCTCAGGGAAAAATAAAATTTAGTGGCAATTTCATCTGAAGAAGGGGCATGTGTAGAAAATGTATTTGAGAAAATGCTAGCCCATCTGAAGCAATATCCAGCACACCTGACACATAATATTTACTAACTGCATAGTCATAGATTGCCTGCTCTGTGGCTCTCTGTGTATCTAACTGATGTGTCATTTGTTGCTCAAGACACATATGGCAGGGTTTGTTCATTTTTTCCAAGCCTTCATTTGAAACTTCAGTTGGTGTAAGCTACTTGACACAAAACCTATTTTGGTTACCTTGCTTGAGGTACATTCCATAGGTATCTTTGAGCCAGTGCAACATTCTTATCACAGTACCTTGATACTGTTAGCTTCATATGGTACAACAGTCACAAAAAGTTCAGTTTAGTGAGTCTCTCAATGGGTACCTCTATAATTTTCTTTGTTAAATGGATAAGTGAACTGGACCTCACACCCTTAACAGTCACAAAGCAGGCAACAGAAGCAATGATAATGCAGTTTAGAGTACACAATCAACTTGCATCTTTTTTTTTGGGGGGGGGGGGTGGGCAGGATAGAAAGAAGCCACAACACCCAGTGAAAACTCATGCAGACACAGGGAAATATACAAAGACCACATAGCGAGTGAGTGTAAGTCAAAACTGAAACCAAGAACCTCTTGCAACAGCAGACATCTAATACACTGAGCCATTGTGTTGCTCACCACAGAACTACGATGTATGTAGTGACTAGATTTTCTAAAATGAATTGCCACATTTGGTTGAGCAACTTCCTCCCCATGGCAGTGCACAAAAGCAAATTCACTATAAAGGCTCTAATTAATTCCATAGTCATATTAATAACTACATAAAAATGAATTATATATCCTTACAATAAAATGAACATATATTTACACACAGGCAAATATCTTAAAATAATTTCAATATCTGATGCATTTGTAACTCAAAATTCCCAACTGTTGATTTAAAATGACAGAAAGGATGTCAGAGTAAAAATGTATCTTCCATATTACATGTGAAATGAAAATATTGTTATTGGAAATGGAAGAAATCTTGCAAGCTTAGCAGCATTTTATGCACATCATTATTTATTACCTTATTTATTTTGGTTGCATTTCTGTGTACCTGTCTGTGTATATAACGTTTTATATCATCATCATCTTCTTTTGGTTGTTCCCATTAGGGGTCGCCACAGCGGGTCACCTGTTTCCATTTCTTCCTGTCCTCTGCATCTTGCTCTGTCACAACAACCACCTGCATGTCCTCTCTCACCACATCCATAAACCTTATCTTAGGCTTTCCTCTTTTCCTGTTACCTGGCAGCTTCATCCTTAGCATATTTTTCCCCAATATACTCAGCATCTTTCCTCAGCACATGTCCAAACCAACGTAATCTTGCTTCTCTGGCTTTGTCTCCAAACCTTCCAACCTGGACTGACCCTCTAATATACTTATTCCTAATCCTGTCCACCCTCGTCACACCCAATGCAAATCTTAACATCTTTAACTCTGCCACATCCAGCTCAAACTCCTGCCTTTTTGTCAATGCCACTGTCTCCAACCCATATAACATAGCTGGTCTCACTACCCTCTTGTAGACCTTCCCTTTCACTCTTACTGGTACTTGTCTGTCACAAATCACTCCTGACACTCTTCTCCACCCACTCCATCCTGCCTGTACTCTCTTCTTCACCTCTCTTCCACACTAACCATTACTCTGAACTATTGATCCCAAGTATTTAAACTCATCCACCTTTGCCACCTTTAATCCTTGCATCATCACCATTCCTCTATCTTCCCTCTCATTCACACACATATATTCTGTCTTAGTCCTGCTGACCTTTATTCCTCTTCTTTCTAGAGCATATCTCCATCCCTCCAGGGTCTCCTCCATCTGTTTCCTACTCTCACTACAGATCCCAATGTCATCTGCAAACATCATAGTCCACGGGGACTCCTGTCTGAGCTCATCTGTCAACCTGTCCATCACCATTGCAAATAAGAAAGGGCTCAGATCTGATCCTTGATGTAACCCCACCTCCACCTTAAACGCATCCATCACTCCCACCGCAGACCTCACCGCTGTCACACTACCCTCGTACATATCCTGTACCACTCTTACATACTTCTCTGACACTCCTAACTTCCTCATACAATACCACAACTCCTCTCTAAGCACTCTGTCATATGCTTTGTCTAAGTCAACAAAAACACAATGCAACTCCTTCTGACCTTATCTGTACTTCTCCATCAACACTCTCAGAGCAAACATTGCATTTGTAGTGCTCTTTCCCACCATGGAACCATACTGCTGATCACTAATCATCACATCCCTTCTTAGCCTAGCTTCCACTACTCTTTCCCATAATTTCATGCTGTGACTGATCAATTTAATCCCTCTGTAGTTACTACAGCTCTGCACATCACCCTTATTCTTAAAAATCGGTACCAAAACACTTTTTATCCATTCCTCAGGCATCCTCTCACTTTCTAAGATTTCATTAAACAATCTGGTTAAAAACTCCACTGCCATTTCACCTAAGCACCTCCATGCTACCACATGTATGTCATCTGGACCAACAGCCTTCCCATTCTTCATCCTCTTCATATCAGTCCTGACTTCCTCCTTCCTAATCCATTGTACTTCATGATTCACTATCCACACATCATCCAACCTTCTCTCCCTCTCATTCTCTTCATTCATCAACCCCTCAAAGTACTCTTTCCATTTCCTCAACACACTCTCCTCACTTGTGAGTATGTTTCCCTCATTATCCTTTATCGCCTTTACCTGCTGCACATCTTTCCTAGCTCGGTCCCTCTGTCTAGCCAATCGGTACAGGTCCTTTTCTCCCTCCTTAGTGTCCAACCTTTCCTACAACTCTTCATATGCCTTATTCTTAGCCTTTGCCACCTCTCTCTTTTCCATGCACCTCATCTCCTTATACTCCTGTCTACTTTCTTCATCTCTCTGACAATCCCACTTCTTCTTTGTCGACCTCTTTCTCTGTATACTCTCCTGTACTTCCTCATTCCACCACCATGTCTCCTTGTCATCCTTCCTCTGTACAGATGTCATGCCAAGCACCTTTCTAGCCGTCTCCTTTACTAGCTCTGCTGTAGTTACCCAGCTATTTGGTAACTCTTCACTGCCACCCAGTGCCTGTCTTAACTCATCCCTGAACTCCACCTCACAATTACCCTTTTTCAGTTTCCACCATTTGATCCTTGGTGCTGCCCTCACACTCCTCTACCTCTTCTTGATCACCAACGTCATCCTACAAACCACCATCCTATGCTGCCTAACTACACTTTCCCCGGTCACTACTTTACAGTCTCCAATCTCCTTCAAACTGGCCCTCCTACATAAGACATAATCCACCTGTGTGCATCTTCCTCCACTCTTGTATGTCACCCTATGCTCCTCCCTCATGTTAAAATACGTATTCAGCACAGCCATGTCCATCCTTTTCACAAAGTCCACTACCATCTGACCTTCTGCATTCCTTTGTTTAACACCAAACCTACCCATCAATTCCTCATCCCCAATCTGCTCCAATCACCACTCTTTCACTCTTGAGTACAGCCATCACCATCTGCTCCAATCACCACTCTCTCACTCTTGAGTACAGCCATCACCATTTCATCCAACTCACTCCAAAATTTTTCTTTCTCACCCATCGCACACCCATCTTGTGGAGCATATGCACTAACAACATTCATCATTACACCATCAATTTTCAGCTTCATAAACATCACACTATTGGACCCTCATTTCACCTCCAAAACACTGCACCCCCAATGGCTGGGTTATAATGTTTTATATAACCTATTTATTTATGTATTTATTTATTTATTTAAAATTTTAGTTAAGTCTACAGTCCCAGCTGGCAGAAAAACCATAATAAGGCTGTAATACTGTAAAACATATAGCAATACTTCAGGGCAACGAACACAGTGGAGTTTAGAAAATCAATTTGAAAAACAGTTTGTGCTTCTTATTCTTTCAAAAACAAACAGCTGACAATGCTGTGATGCATCCTTTTTCTTTATAACTATGCTAAGAATGCATTCATGGTTTCCATAGCAAATGGTGTTCCCTCTAATATTAGTTATTGATGCAATCTTTAGTGGTATAGAAGTTCCTTCCTGTCTCATGTAATACTTCTGCTTCTCTGCAGGCAGTTTCCTAGAACATTGCAACCGGCATGTTCTGCTTTACAAATCTGTCCAACTTTTGTAACCTGATAGTATTACCAGCTCAATCTGTCTCTAACTAGGGAGGACATCAAGAATGACGCACAGAAGTGTGAACTTTGGTAGGCACCCATGAGCTGAAAGTTGTCATAATATTAATAATGAATTTAAAACAAATTGAGATTTAGGTGTTTAATACTTCAAAGCTAGTAACTTTATACAGCAAAAGTAAAAACGTGTAAATGCAAACAGAAATTATCAGCAATGTAAGGTCCATTCCAGAAAATCCTTCTTTAATAAAATGGTTCTTCCATATAAATAAAAAAAAATGATCTGTAGCTGGGCACTAGGATCTTTTTCTTCATTGGGGTGGTACATGCAAAGTTGTTTATCATTCCATAGCTGTGGTGCCTCATCCAACTGCAGGGATGTTGATCATTCCTCTGTATTCCACACTCATATGGATAATCATTGAGTATAACACTTGAAATCCTACAGTACTTCTTTGCTAAGAAAATCAAGACCCTAAACCATAATGATTATGTAGACTATCTCAAAACCTTGTCACTCTTTTCTCTGTCATATAGGCTACTGAGGGGCAAGCCTCAACCCACTCAAACCTTTCAGAACTACTGAACAATTGTAAGACCAATGGGGACATAAAAAGCTGCTCAAGAGATGTAAACCTCATTTGTACATAAGCAGAACATTCTGGAGAGAGACAGAGATGCAGAGAAAGTCTGTGTGTGAGAGACAGTAAGACTGAAGAGAATACTCTCCACATAAAACAATGTACTTATATTACATTATTCAGATGGAATACAGATGAAAGGATGGATAACAACAAATTTACCCCTGGATCAGCTTTCTTTTCTTGCATGCATAAGACCAGCATGTGAATGTTCTGTTCATCTTTGGATGATTTGCACTTAAAATATAGTGGATAAAAACTTCATGGGAATATATGGCTTAGCTTCTAAAGACTGACACAGTTCAATAGCCTTGGAAGTACCTATGAACAAAGCAATTCTCACTCCCTTTTGCCCTGAAAGCAAACATGTCAAATAGCATCCCCTCACAGAAAGAAGGTGCATACATATGCACATATATACATATGTATGCACACCCACACACACACACACACACACACACACACACACACACACACACACACACACACACACACACACACACACACACACACACTATAATATATGTCCCACATATTTTAGCTATCTATTTTTTATGAGTTCTTCAATTGTTTTCTAATTTTTCTGTATCCTGCATGTCATAATCAGATTCTACAATAAAATTAGAGTGCTGAATCTGAAAGGAAGCAGCTATAATTAATGCCTTACAGTGTCAACACTGATTTTAATGTACTTAATGTACTTTAATGTACTTAAGTAAAAGAAAACATTTCATCCTCATGTTTCTTTTTTTGCACCCCACCCCACACCCATTGTAGGCAGAGCCAGACCATGGTCAAATGGGGTCCTAGGCAGGGTACTGGATCAGAACCCCTCCCAGTAGCTCCCACAGCCTCTGGCAACCCCCTCAGCCATTCCAGTGTCCCATTACTTGGCTATTTCTCACAAGTAAGTATAAACACTGTTCAAGCCTGTCAGTGTGCATACTATTTTTGTTTTTACTTCTACAATGTTTAGAAATATTTAAAACTTTTATTTCAAATTTTATAGCACAAGCATTGATAGTCATTTGCTAAACAAAATGATACAGTCTCACAATGTAAACAGACTTAGTATGAACATTATGCTTCTTTGTTTTTGAATCTCACATTCATTGAAATAGCATTGAAACCCACATTCAAAGAAAATGCATTTGGCCAGTGGCAAATTAAGCTTACCTTTGGGCTGTTTTCAAATCATAGACCCCTTGCACACATATTTAGGACCATGCATATATGCATGTTTTCTTTGATTCACCTTCCTAATCATATTAAATTATATTCTTAGTATAGTACAATACCAGTTGTTAGACTGTGTTTTAAATTTGTAGGTTTACAATTTTTTTCCAGTAAGCAAGGAAGCAAAAAGTATGAACCAATAATGGAAAAACTACCCATTCTAGAACATGTCAACCACAAAAGGCCGCTCGGTCGTCTATCATTACAATCCACCAATATATACAATCTTTGCAGAACTAAACATCATTTGCATAATTCCACATGAAAGAGATCTATAACTTATGAAGATGTTGCAGCTGACAAATAACTTTGCATTTCAGTGTTTCATGTGAAAATTCAGTGCCTGTTGCCTTTGAAGAATAAATTACATTAAAAGAACTAAGTTGTAACAGAGAATGGCTGTCAAAACATCAACATGGTTGTAGTTACTAGGCACCTCATCCAAAGGAAGACACACTCAGGAGTGTATTACCCCAGTCTCCCATTAAAGGGTATTGCAATATCACCACTCAGTCTCCATGGTGTGGGAGTAAAATTCACAGCTTTCTGCAACAAAAGCAAGTATACTGTCTTTTGTGCTACTAACCCTTCAAAGTTTATAGCACAAACAGTGATGATGATGGTCATTTGCTAAACAAAACAGTTACACATTGCAAATGTACTTAGCACGAGCAACAGTAAACTTTTCTTCCCTTGAAACTCAGCATTCCTTGAACATGCACAGAAACTCACTATTCCTTGAAAATGCACAGAAACTTAAAATTCTTTGAAAATGTATAGTAACTGAACATTCTTTGAAAATGGACATAAACTCCACCACCCATGAACATGCTCATAAACTCAACAGTCCTTGAAAATGTGCAGAAGCTTAACAGTCCTTGAAAATGCACTAAAGCTCAACATTCTTTGAAAATTCACTGAAATTCAACACTCCATGAAATAAACCTCCTGATGATAGTCTGGTAGTTGGTGTAGAAGATTCAGGCTACAGGGTCATGGATTCATGGACTCAAGGTACAGAGTTTAATCATGAATAAATTAACCAACCTGGCATCCCTAAATGGGGTATTACACAGACGCACACACACACACACACACACACACACACACACACACACACACACACACACACACACACACACACACCCTTTCTCCATGTTCACTAACCTGTTCTCTATGTTTCATCCAGTACAACCTTTTTTCTAGGTTCATCCAATGCTTGTCTCTTTCATCCTCTAAAAAAACCTCACACAGTCTGCTCCAATCTTTATATGTGTCTGCGTGGTACTAAAGGAGCATGCACAGATGCTACTAAGGATGCACTTCCTGTGAGTTCTTAAAGAAAAAATGTATATTTTGTGACAGCCTCCAGCCAGTGGGCACCTGTAAGCCAACAGGGCCGTAGATGGTTACCTAGGTCACCTCATGCTTTATTTGGCTCTGAATTCAAGACTGAGGTTGGTAGCTTCTCTAGGTTCCCAGGTGGATACAAGCTAATGACCCCTGGGGACTTTTTATGCTTAGCTGTGCTTCACAAAAGCATGGCTAGGTGTGCTTCACAAAAGTGAGAATCAGATTATGTACCTTATGTCTGTAATGTAAACACCTTAACATTTATGCCAACCCCAAACTCATGTTGGCCCATTCACTCCATGGCTGTAGAATTCAGAAATACCTAGGCACAGCAAGAGACCTATGGCAAATGTGTTCCTGCTAGAGAATCCCCATGAGCTCATTCACTCACACTTTTCTCCCTCTGTCAGCTTATTCGCTCACAGAGAGAAATGGCTGGTAGGGTGTAGGCCAGCTTGCTGCTCCTGCAGGAAGGGTACCCTACCCCTTGGCAAGAAGTGCCCTCCTCTGAAGAAGATTAATGGAGCTCCATTATAGCTGCACTCTGAAAGGAAATGTGTCTATGCATGCTAAATGCCACCTGGCTCACTGTGCAATGTGTGCATGGCAACCTGGGCTTGATAGACTCAAGTTCCACAGGGTAGATACCTAGTACTTTAGCAGGGTGTCACCCATGTGGTGGGCCAAACCTGCTTCTCTGCCATCAGGATGGTTGAGTTGGCAATGGCTGCTTATCCCCAGCCTCCCCTTCTAGCTCCTAGGGTCATCCAATCTGCTAATGAACTCAGGTCACCTGCAGCATTGTTAGGGCTTTATCCTTCTCCATCATGGAGCTGCTAATTCTCATCTTAATGTGGTGGAAAGCTTAGTGGCCTACAGTGTCAATACACAAATTTGAATATGTAATGGTTTACATTACACTTTAAAGCTTGTGGTAAGATTTACCATTATGTTCTACCTAGCAGGGAAACCTGTGTAGGCTGAAGATTAGCTTTCATTTCATGAAATTAATGTATTTATTCTACATTTCCATGGAAGGTATTGCAGAGGATTAAGGCAATGAGCAGCTACAAAGTTGTTTCCTCTGGTGCATGGTTTGATTCTCCTAGCCTTCTTTTGCCTACTGTGTGACCTTCTGCATGTCACTTATAATGTATCCCATCATGCAATGTGTGTGAGGCACAGAAACTAATACAAGACAGGAGACCAATCTGTCACAAGACCTCTATACTTGCATTTGATCACAAGGTGCTTGCACACTTACCCGCAGTTTGAAGGCTCTCCAGTTCACTTACACAATATCTTTGGTATATGGGAGGAAATGAAAACACCCAGCAAAAATGCAGGTGGACATAGGAATAGTATACAGATTCTGTGAAAATCTGACTCTTAAATATTATTCAAAAGGAACAAATTTCGTATCAGCATCAACAGAACAATTTCCTGCCAAATGGCTAGTTTAGCATTGTGTTATGAGATTAGACAGATTTTCTTGATCAAGGAAGCAATTCACAGCCTGAAAGCATAACACTGAAAATAATATAATCCTGTTTACTAGCCTTCTGATTAAGGGAAATAAGTTTATAAAAAATATGATCTATTTTAATATCTACAGAAACATAAATACTGATCTGTATTTCAATAAAGCGTAGGTGACCGTGGTGGTACAGCTGTTAGGGTTGTCATCTCACAGCAAGGGGCTCTCTAGTTCAATTCTCGACTGTGGCATTTTCTGTGCAGAGTCTGCATGTCCTCCCTGTGCTCCTGTTGGTTTCCTCCAGATGCTCTGGTTTCCTTTGACTTTCCAAATACGTGCAGTAGGTGGATTGGACACTCTAATTTGGTGGTAGAATGAAAAATGCTTTTATTGGTTGTTTTATTATTGCTATGATATTTAAACTTTGATGCAATGTTTGTCTTTTATATGGATCTGAAGAAGCACTTTGTGTGAAAGTGCTTATCCTGTCGTATTTTTAATAAACTACATCTGCTTTTAGCTGCAGTAGTCAACTGGACTTTTTGGTTTCTACATTTGTAATTTGATGGTAGGTGAGAGTGAGTGGAATGATTGAATTACCATGGCAGGGCTAGTGACCTGGTGATGTAAACCTTGAATCAAGATGACTGCCACTGCTTAAGTGACACCCTGACCCCATGTGCAAATATGTGAAAATGGGCTGAGGGAGGATGGATTTTAATAAAGCTAAAAGATGTAAAATGAGAGACAGTATTTAACTGGGTAAAATTCTAAAAAGGTGGTAACTCATTTCTTTATGCTCAAAATAGGATAAATTTGTTGTATTAAATAATACAAAGGTGTCGGATAGCTCTTTCCTTCTACATAAGCAGCTGCACACAAAATGAAGCTGTACATCAACATCAAGAAAAAGTGTGAATAAATAATTATGCCATATAGTGATAATTCAGCAAAAGTGTGACTAGATAACAACCCCATATATAGTGTTATATAGTGATAATTTAGCAAAAGTGTGACTAGATAACTACCCCATATATAGTGTTATATAGTGATGCTTCAGCAAAAGTGTGACTAGATACCTACACCATATATAGTATTATATAGTGATGCTTCAGCAAAAGTGTGACTAGATAACTACCCCATATATAGTGTTATATAGTGATAATTCAGCAAAAGTGTGACTAGATAACTACCCCATATATAGTGTTATATAGTGATAATTCAGCAAAAGTGTAACTACCCCATATATAGTGTTATATAGTGATGATTCAGCAAAAGTGTGACTAGATAACTACCCCATATATAGTGTGATATAGTGATGATTCAGCAAAAGTGTGACTAGATAACTACCCCATATATAGTGTTATATAGTGATGCTTCAGCAAAAGTGTGACTAGATAACTACACCATATATAGTGTTATATAGTGATAATTCAGCAAAAGTGTGACTAGATAACTACCCCATATATAGTGTTATATAGTGATAATTCAGTAAAAGTGTAACTACCCCATATATAGTGTTATATAGTGATGATTCAGCAAAAGTGTGACTAGATAACTACCCCATATTTAGTGTTATATAGTGGTGATTCAGCAAAAGTGTGACTAGATAACTACCCCATATATAGTGTTATATAGTGATAATTCAGCAAAAGTGTGACTAGATACCTACACCATATATAGTGTTATATAGTGATAATTCAGCAAAAGTGTGACGAGATAACTGCACCATATGTAGTGTTATATAGTGATAACTCAGCAAAAGTGTGACCAGATAATGGTATCATATATAGTGTTATATAGTGATAATTAATAACAAGCAATAATAAAATAAATAAATAAATAAAAACAATAATTTAGATGCACTTCCAAGAATGTGGCATGTCTTGCCCCATCTTTGATTCTGATATGTAATGTAAACCAATGACTGACATCATACCTCTCGACCTCTTAGAGCAAGGAATCTGGATAAAGCCATAAATAAAAGTGGGACAAAGGCCCAAAAATAGGGACAATTTTTAGATATTCGGAGTACAAACTTACAAAGTTGATAGAATAACAGGTTTCACATTAGCATGGGTTTTCTGAATGATATAAAGTTTGAAACTCACATGTCTATCATTAGATTTAACTTTACTCTTTAATGATTTGCCACTAATTTTCCTGAAAGCCACAATTTTATGAAAATGGACCAAAAACATGAGAAAAAATCTGAACATTTTGCGAAAATCTGTACAGTTGATAGATATGACGAACAATCTCATTAACTACAGTTCAATTACATCAGAAGGGGAGTATTTGTTTTACAGTCCTATGTTTATAGCCTACTGAAGCTGTGCTGATGGAAGGGGATGACTAGAAAGTCCAGAAATTATGGATTATGAATTGTTTATAATTACATATGCAATGAAGGACTAGACCCTCTAAAATAAAGCAGAAATAGATTTCATAATGGAGTTCTATGGTAAATATTACTAAAATACCCAACTTATTTAAAAAGTGTCATACTGTAACTTGTTTGGAATGCTTTTCCTTTTGATTTGTACATTATTTTGCAACTTTATATGAACACATAGACACCATCAATAATTGCTATTGTGCAAGATAGCTTTTACAGCATTAATTAGGCACAATTCCATTAAATGAAAAGTTTAGAATAATTAATGTACAAATAATATCATGCAATCATGCTTAGAATTTCATTATTGAACAATGCAATGTTATATTATATTATAGCACAAATGACTCTGAGCCTAAAGTACAGATCTTAGGCCTGCCGCATGGTGCAAACAATGTGTGTTTGCATATGCCTTGACTTTATGGACTTGCTCGAAAAATACTGATTTTCATCCCTATTATGGCCCCTGGATGACTTTCTGAAAAACATGCTATCTTGTTAAGTATTCTGGTAGTGGACAACATTAGTAACTATTAAAATTGTTGTGACCTAATTTACTAAAATATCATTACCTTTTGCATTGGTTTAACATTTTTTTTTTCTAAATTAGCATAACTCTATTGCATCAACATGCCTGTTAGTGAGGATGACTGCTTGACTGGAGCTCACAGATCAGCAGATTACTTGTGATACGGAAAATGAGTGACCTCCTTGATTTTGTTAGCTAGTTATACTTTAATACAAAAATGTAACCTGATTGCTTAGAAAGCAGAAAAAAGACAAAATATTGGCTTTACTTTCCATTTGGATAATGATTCATTGCTATGACAGTAGCCTTTTGGATGCATTGTATTGCTATTTTTACCAAGAAGACTTGGAAGGGCAGAGATAAAACTAATGACTTATGCACTTTCCTGCATGTGGAAAAGAGTCTTGATACACAGCCCAAATGCATTTTGTTGTGTGTAGACTCACTGAGCAAGGACTTAAAATGCAAAAGGATTACATCACACAACTGATGTGCTGGTTGTAAAGGTGTTGATTTACTTTATTTTCCTTCTTGTTTTAGTGCTGTGTTGCAAATTTGATATGGAACATCTTTTTTATACCTCGTCATTTTCCTCTGTAGAGAGCTATTCAGATTACTTAGAACTGTGATGCTTGCATGCACAATAATCTATCATTTTTGCCTTTAATCCACTAGGTTTTCATATTAGTCCATTGTTCTAAGGCACCTGGGGCTCAAGAGTTATGCCATAATAAGTAAATAAATATGCTAGAGGAACCACAGATTAGCAATCAGTTTCATTATGCTATAGTAGTTATTAGTGGTTTCTTAGGAGCTGGGCTCCCTGTGATTTTAAAGACACATGCAAGGGAAGTATTTTTTTTTAATTTCAGTTTATTGTTTACTAGTACCAATACCTTACTTAATATTCCTGTTGTGATTAATCACTGTTACTTAATTCGAAAGGTCACTAAAATATGCTCCGATTTTTGTGATAGGGATTGGTGCACTTCAGAACTATAGTACCTGGTGCTCTTATGCACTTCCTGAACTGGTGCCCCATGGAAACCAAAGCTGATGATCAAAAAAAAAAGAAAAGAAAAATCTTCTGCTTTAAAACTGTATCAAACTGCTTGCTGCAAATATAACAAACAGCTTACTGTAGTAGAAATATACACATTATCCACTATGGCACTTTAGCCATGACCAAAAATGTGGTATCGGCATTAATTTCTAAATGTCAGTACTGCACTGCCACACCACTGGCATATGCTGATTTCACGCACTAATACCATGTGGTCAGGGAAGCAACCCCTTTAACTCGGCCTGTCTTCACCTCTGGTGGGCATTACTTCGGAGACGGGACTGCTGTCGTTTTCCTTATTAAAAGGCAGCAAAATAATATTTAGAAATTATAAGGTACTGGGAACATTGTTTAAATGAGTGCCTTAATTCTAGTAGATCAGGAGATTGTTCCAAATTAAAGGTGGGACACATATACGACTATCCACATTAGAAGTATTTCTTCTTGTTGATAGCCAGCAAAAGCAAAGCTGTGGGTACTTGTTAAATATATCTATGGTTGCAATCATCATATAATAATGTTTTGATAAAATCACCTTCTTTTCCATGCCAACTGTTTTTTAAACATGCCATTAATAAGTTCTTAAGAATTTCAGCATTCAAGAATGTAACTAATTGCAGTATAACACAAAAACATCTGTCCATTAAAGCCTAACATTTCTTTAGCAGTAATATACACAGTTGCATAATAGATAAGGCATTGGTCTCCTAAACCAGGGGTTTTAGGTTTGAGTCACATCTGAGAGAGCTTCCTCTTGGGTTAAGGTGTTTACTTCACAGACAAGAAGCACAGAGTTTGATTCTTTCTGAAGAAAATTGGCTATGCTGAAAATGGCCCACAATTGCAACTGGCCTAGTACTTACCCATGAACGTATGAACAAAGCATTGTCTACAAAATTAGAAAAGGAGATTACTTCATAATGATGTAGTTGCTTTTTGCGCTTTTTATAGCTGAAGCATTCTTTATGCTTCCATGCATATCACGTGTTAAATTATATTATGATAATAGTAAAGAAATTACATATCAGAAACAAAAATCAAAAAACATTGTTTTCATATATGATAAGAAATACCACTAAATGCACATGTAGAAAAGCAGAGCTGGTCTTACAAAAACATAGGTTACTTGCAATAAAATGTCCTAAAAGTATTGTTGATTAACAGCTGACATGTAGAAAAAGAAATGCTGCCATTGAGAATAATGAAAATATTTTTAATCCACTCAGGCACATGTTATTGCATATATCTAGTAGCTCATCTACTCCAACATTCTTAGATCCAGTTTGGATGTTTTCCAGAATGATCAGTTTTAGAAGCTGTTAATAGGAAACTGAATTTTGCCTCTAAATATGAGTGAAAATTGAGTGAGATTTTAGATAATATATACTTGTCAATATCAGAGATACAGTATAATTGTACAACTGTTCTATATACCCTGAATCTTAATGCTACTAATGTTTTGTTTACCTGGGAACATGCGTTATATATTTAATGGCTTTGCTAACTGTTAGGCTTCCATAACAGTGTGCTTGTGTAACAAATTATGTGTGAGAAAGATGGAAAGAAGCTTTCATACTAAGGTTGTTTAACATAAAGCAGACCTGTGAAATATTTAAGCAATGCTTTAGTTCATATGCTCATAAGTTCATAGGAAATTACTAAGCTAATGGCTTAATAGCCCTTACAAGCATAGCCAATATAATCCAATTTTACCCAGTATATGCCCCCTAGGGGCAAGAAGATGCCATGGGATTGTGCTTATTCCTTGAGTATCTTACAGACTGCCCCTTCCCATTAGGTATGCAGGCACTAACCCATGTGTAAATTTGTGATTCCCCATCCATTGATCAAATTACATTTGAGGAGTGCCAGGAAGGGTTCTGCTTGACATGAATAGAAACCTTGTTCTAAAGAAGAGGCTAATCATTTCAGCTTATTATGAGGCATTTTCTCCTTGGTGAGACTACATTATCTGTGCTTGTTATTAACTTTTTATGATTGACTGTATAGGTAAAGCTAAATATTATAATGAAGTCAGTACAGCATATGTCAGTAGATGCACTATAACATTACTAACCATAGCATACAGCATAACATAGAATAATGGAACATAGTGTAATGCAATGTAATGTAATGTGACACAGGAAATGTCTTTTGTAATCTGTTGTGCTCATTGGAATGCATCAAATTTACAGTTATTATTTTTCAGCACTGAAGTTTTAACAGTTCTTTCCAGCTGATGTATTCCCTAAGATCTCTTGTCATTTTGTCACTCTCTGTTTTTAAATTTGCATTTCTGATTGTGATATCCCCCACTTCAACCGGAAGTAGGAGGATTTATCTTAGCAGGTGTGCACATTTTATGCTAATTAGGCTTGCCAATTTTTGAAAAGAAGTACCTAATTTTCAAAAGGCATTGTTCAGATGTTCAATGTCTGCAGGATGAGAGGTGTTTGTGTTTATATTCCTTAGTGATAGGCTAGGACATTGAGGAGATTGAGGATGCTGGCACAGTATCACCTTACTGTCAAGGAGTATGCTCTAACTCAGTTACCTCATGGCAGCCTAGCAAGCCCTGCTATGGTCGCCTTCAGGATGTGCATGATCCCTTCCAAACATGTTCAGCCTCCTGACCAAGCAGTACACCATTTGAAGCACAGAGCTCATCGGACACTTAATGCTACTATTGTAGAGAGCCTTGATTGCCCCCCTTCTCTGAGGAATGGTAAGCTAGCATTGTCCGCTCATTCCTATATGTCCCCATCTGATCTCTCCAGCTCTCCTGCTGCTAGTTGAATGCAGTCTTCAGAGCATTTGTCTCTGTTCTAAAGGGCCATGTCTCACTGACAAACAAGTAGACCCCTCCATATAACCTGGACTCATCATAATCAGCCTGCTTAGCAGTACATGGTTCTCATGTCAGGGGGAACTTGATGATGTAGAAGCATATTTGTTAGTGTCCCAACTTAGAGGACACTGCGTGATGCCTGCAGACCAGCAACAGAGAGAAAGAGAGCAGGTACTAAAATGAAAAGATTAAAGCCATCACTGATGACATCTATACATCACTTGTCTTAGGCCTGCAGCAGTGTCTATGGCTGGATAACATAAGGAAACAAATGGGTATGATAATGTGGTCAGTGGAGGGCAGGGTGTTAAACAGAAAAGGGAAAAAAATAAACAAAGGCAGAAATCTCATGTACAATGTACATATAGTTTAATGTCAGAATAGCTTAATATTCTAAAATTACAATGATGCAGTAAATATTCTTTAAGCTGTGTTATTAATGACATTTGTCTAACATGGCAAAGTGGAAGGGAAGAAAAACCTAAAAAAAACCCCAGAAAAGATCTACTGGAAGTTCAGTGATTTTCCATTTCTAATAGCTCCAGAAATCACTGCAAACACTGCAAGAATTAAAGCTCTTAAAATTAAACAGAAGAGCAAACTCAAGAGGTAGGACCAGAGTTACCTGATAGATGTTAAAAAGTCTAATATATAGGGGAATTACCCTCTGCTCATAATAATCTTTGACAGGGTGCAAGGATTTAAGAAAATATATTTAGGCCTGTGAGAGTAATATGGTGACGGCCAGTGCCAATGTAATGTTTTCTAGCTACTTTATATATAGAAATAATATTATACACAGCTGTCATGCAGTTTCTTCAAAATAGATGGCAGTTGATGTAGGACAATGGTAGATAACCATTCATTTCAGATACATTAGGAATTCAATAAATACTCATCACTTATGACTACTCCCAGCTACCTCTTGATGTAATCCCTTCAATTTACATCATTTATACCCTCCTCTTATTTCAATAAAACAGGGTAATGATGGTAAAGAGATTGATCCTGTTGGTAGTTCGAACAGCATGTCTATCATCTACTTCCATTATAGTGATAAGATTCTGCTTCCGTTATGGTGTCTAATAGTGATAAGATTCTGCTTCCATTATGGTGTCTAATAGTGATAAGATTCTGCTTCCATTATGGTGTCTAATAGTGATAAGATTCTGCATCCATTATAGTGTCTAATAGTGATAAGATTCTGCTTCCGTTATGGTGTCTAATAGTGATAAGATTCTGCTTCCGTTATGGTGTCTAATAATGATAAGATTCTGCTTCCGTTATGGTGTCTAATAGTGATAAGATTCTGCTTCCGTTATGGTGTCTAATAGTGATAAGATTCTGCTTCCGTTATGGTGTCTAATAATGATAAGATGCTGCTTCCATTATGGTGTCTAATAGTGATAAGATTCTGCTTCCATTATGGTGTCTAATAGTGATAAGATTCTGCTTCCGTTATGGTGTCTAATAATGATAAGATTCTGCTTCCGTTATGGTGTCTAATAGTGATAAGATTCTGCTTCCGTTATGGTGTCTAATAGTGATAAGATTCTGCTTCCGTTATGGTGTCTAATAATGATAAGATGCTGCTTCCATTATGGTGTCTAATAGTGATAAGATTCTGCTTCCATTATGGTGTCTAATAGTGATAAGATTCTGCTTCCATTATGGTGTCTAATAGTGATAAGATTCTGCTTCCGTTATGGTGTCTAATAATGATAAGATGCTGCTTCCATTATGGTGTCTAATAGTGATAAGATTCTGCTTCCGTTATGGTGTTTAATAGTGATAAGATTCTGCTTCCGTTATGGTGTCTAATAGTGATAAGGTAATCTTTGTTCTTTTCCTCCCTTAGAGTCCACTCTTTGGATCCATACCTGTTCAGTTGCCTGTAAAATTTCATGACCTTTTCCATGATGCATCCCTTGTCCATTACTGGCTCATATCTGACTATTTTCTCAGTCAACTTCTCATCCCTTTACTATTTTTAGGAAAATGCTAGCATTCTCCTTGATTAGTGTACTATAGCCCACCAGTGGAGTGCCACATTTCAAGTGTCTCTTGGTCAACTCTTTGAAAAAGCTGTTCGGCTCTTGCTTACTCTTTTTGTATACTTTAAAGTCTTTATTTGTAAATTGTGTCTGAACACAAAATCTTCACTTATTCCAGGATGGTGTCCTCAAGTCTGCACATCAAAATGTGTTGCAGCAACTTTTCGGTTCCTCCTTAAATTTTTCTTCTCTTACTACACTGGACATTAAACCTATATGGTTAATACAAAGATGACTAGCATTGGCTGATATACTGAAATATTAAGCTTGTAATTCTTGAAAGATTTAAGGAATTGCTGTTCATGTCCCCTCTCAATGAATCATGGTAATTGCAACAACTTCATGTTGAATGGCATACAGTGTAGTTTACTTACAGTTTGATAGTTGGCTTTCTGACAACTGGCTTTAGTTAGTTTTAAGATCCTTGTGAGTTTCCCTGTAATGTGTTGTAATATGTATAGTTCTACAGTAGTGAGTAAATCATTTTTTGTTGCGCAACTTATAAACAAGGACACAGCATCTAGGTCCAAGGAAGTCATTGTTCCACTCTATTCAGCATTCATCAGACTTATCACTGAGTACAATGCCTCCTTTGGTATGTACTTAACCAGACATATCCAACAATTGGAATATCCACAGAAGTTCCTCGCTAAAAAAATACAGGGTGTAAATAAAATGTCCTATTCAGACTGATTCAAGGCCCTGTCTCTATATTCTGTTTCTACAAGCCGTTGAGGGGATATCTATGCCTGACATACAGGGTATTGTCAGACCCCACTCTTACAGACCTCCTGCATATCCACAAAACAAACAACACCAGAATTACCCATTCTAAAGACTTAAACCTTGCCTGTGATATAAAAAGGACCTACTGGAGAGACAGGTATGCATCCCAGAGAGTACACCTTCTCTGGAATAGGCTCCCCATCCATATGAAGCAGAGTTCATCCCTAACCCAATTCAAGTGTAACTTGGACAACTGGATGGGGAACAGGAAATTCATTCCTGGATTGGCACCTGTGTCTCTAATGGACACAGGTAACCTGTTAATGGTTAATTTCCCAGGCCCTTGCTCATAAATGTTTCATCTCCCAAGCCCCTGCTTACACTTATCAAGGGTACAAGAACCTGTCAGAGATTTTGCATGCAAGCCTAGACTTAAAAAGACCCTTGTGGTTGTTAGCTTTGTAAACACCTATGAGCCTATATATAGTCTAAAAACTGTACTAATTGCACATTTCTTAGCTTCAGCTCTATTGTTGAGTGCCAGTGCTTTCATATCTGTCATGACTAAAAGTTACTATTACACAAACAAAGCCAGTTTAGTAATCTCTTTTTCCAAATTAAATGTAGAATGTAGCCGAGCATCTTTCACTATTGTGGACTCATCTGTCATGATGCCTGTTCACAGTCAATTGCTGTATCCCCAAATCCACCTCCCATGCCACTTATAAATATGGTAGCATTACTGTCACATGTCACCTTGCCTCCCCATCTGCAGTGCCAAGGATGATGACTGTCCCTTGTGCACCTTAATGTTTCATGTAGCCTGTGGCAAGTTAATGCACTATAACGAATAGCCTTGATGTGTTCATGTATCCATCAGTTTTATTCTGTGTGGTTCATGCCATGAGATTAGTTGTGTGGCAGGCCCATACTACAATTACTGAACTACCTCTGTAAAGGTACTGCTGCAGCCAGGTCCTCAGGAGACTCAGTTGCTAGCTAGTACTGTTGCAACAGGCTTGGCAGGTAATGCTGTGATGTTACTGAGTTGGATCTGCTTCCCTACTATACTACAGTGACACCTGGTGAACACTATGAATACCTGACTGCAGGTCTCAGGTGCAACAGCATTGTGCTATCAGATGTATCGTAACAGCAAAGTACATCTTCAGGAGTCTAAACACATGTTCTGCAAGATTCTGCCTACAAATGTGTAGGGCCATACTCCATCTTGGCCATGGTCTGGACGGGGTGGGGTTGGAAGAGGGTTAATAGTCATGATTCCAAGGCATATCCTGCATCACCTGCAACAGAAGTCAGTGGACATCAATATGACTGAGGTTATGTCACTGTCATCTGGAGCAGCATATGCTGGCCTCCATAGCTGACAATGAGTGCATATCTACAAACCAGAAGACTCTCAGACGTCACAGATCATGAAGTATTGGTATGCCAGATAAAGGAATTGTGGGAAGTGGTTGGATGACACACTGATACACTGAATATAATAAACTGTGCATTGCACACCACCTGGCAGCTGATAGAGTGGAAGCTTTTCCTCTTGATATACTGGAATCTATACATAGCAAGTTGTGCCTTCATTGCATCATGAACACAATATGTGGCCCCTCAGAACATCAGGAAATTAAGTTATCTTATAAAAGCCTGCATAGTGGTGGTTCTCTTCTCTGCTGTCCATGGAAATTGTGTATTTATTCATGAGCTACAGTGTCATATCACAGTACTGGTATAGGATCTACAAGGCAGATGCCCACACAATTCTACAACTGTCCCCTGTCAGACAGTTAAAGATCAATATAGCAGGAATGGTTAGTTTTACACAAACCTTCATATAGAGTGAGAAAATCAAAACATCCACCCCTCCCTGGATTTTATTTGTGGGAAACACATCTACTAGCTCTTGTACAGTGCCTCAGTCTACATGGAAGAGAGACTGACAGTGTCCTTGTAGAAATGATGGGATATCAACTGCTGGTGGACTCATCTGTTTTACAGAGGCTGACAGTATATTAAGTCAGGGACACTGGCTCCAAGAGTGGATACTAACACATGCTATGAGGTTAACATTGCTGTTATACCTACCGTAGCAGCACAAGTGAAGCTCCTTTACACTGGAAATTCATGGCATTTAGGACAAATAAGTGCTGTGGTCCTTTGTTCTAAATCTCAAATCTTTCATTCAATCTACCATAGTTGGTGTAACCTTTTGCAAATGCAAAGATTCTCATTAGTATGACAATAATTTGCATGTCATTATACATTAATTTGCATAGTGTAGATAGCATGTTATTTCTCCTGTTATGTAGTCATATTACTTGAGTCCCTGACTTGTCCCATTCCTGCATGATACTGCTTAGCATGTTATTTTTGCATGATGCTGTATGCTAATTGCTCCTGAACACTCCATTTTCTTTTTGCCGAGTATTCATTCAAGCTAATTCACATAATTTATATGCAGAGTTACATTTGTTACTTAGTATATAGGCTTAAGATATCTTTATAATGTGTGCTTGTTGAAATTCTAAGGACTACAATCATGGTCCTCAAGGAAGCAAAGCTAGAAATATGAGGGGATATATATACCACAAAACAACAAAAAAATGCAACCATCTGAAAAGAACAAATTTGTTTATTCCTCAAAATGGAGTTCTGATGTGTTAGGAGTATGCACTAAATCAGAGACAGCAGGACCTCAAAGTGTTCCTCTATTGTATGGTATAGTGATTTTGGAACTAGAACCTATATGTAGCCTGGTAGTGGGGATACAACATCCTGTGCTGGGGGAGTAGGAGAGTGATGCTCCATGGAAAAAAAATAGTGGAAAAACAGCAAGTTTTTAAATTCACTATTTTAATTGCAATTTATTTTTCTGATTCTCAGAAGGGCGGCCATGGTGGTACAGTGGTTAGCATTGTTGCCTCACAGCAAGAGGTTCTCCAGTTTAATTCTCAGCTGGGGTGCCTTCTGTGCGGAGTCTGCATGTCCTCCCTGTGGTCACGTGGGTTTCCTCTGGGTGCTCCGGTTTCCTCCCACATCCCAAAGACATGCAGTAGGTGGGTTGGTAACACTAAATTGGCCCTAGGTGTGAGTGTGTACCTTCTGTGGAAGGTTGGCTGGCAACTCGACACTGTAAAACTCCACTGTCAATCATGAGCGGACAGATGATCCACTGTGGTGACCCCTAACCAGGAAAAAGCTGAAAGAATAAGATTTTTCAGATTCTCAGAACCCAAATGTTCTGGTATCTCACATGTGACAATGAGCTCTTTGCTATACTGTTTTGTATAATATTTGCTATACTTGATTCTTTTGTCTTATACATTTTTATATGATAGCAGTGTCATGTTTAATATGATTAGATTTCTTATGGGTTTCTTACTCGTTTCCCAGTGGAAAAAGTGTTCTGTTCAGTTGAACTTTTGGTCAAACATTAGATAGATGGACCGATAGAAAGACAGATAGATATTTCATTTGTTTGTCCAACATCCTCTGCTAATTTTCTTATAACCTACAATTATATGAACAGAAACCTGTGAGCAGCATAGTTTTCTAGACAGCTACTGACATTTTCAGCTAAATCACAAATAGACGTAACTTCTCTTTTGGCTACATTTGGACTGAAAAGTATTGTCGTGTATGAGGCATTCTTTCATTTCCATAGATATACTACAATCCCTTGCCTATGGGCATAATGGATTGTACTATACAAAATGACCAATTGTTTTTGAATACATGACTTTGGTACATTTGTGACACATAATAAGGTATTTTTGATGTATTGATGAAGATTCTTTGAGTATTTGATACACTGATACTTATAATTTTTTTTCTAATTGAAAAATCGTGAAGCCAGGTAATTTAATTCTGCATTTGCTGATACGCTCTTATCCATTTAATTTACTCAGACATGAGAATAGATATAGCTAACAAGTAATGACATATACAGCAATCTGGCTGATCACTCACTAAACTGGATGATTCAGAAACAGTCATTCTGTATTGCATAACAAGCAGCTGACACTATATGCAAGAATACAATCATCAGAACATATAATTCATAAAATGCAGTGCAGAAAACAGCATGAAAAAAAGAACTCAGAATTGTCTAAAATTAACTGTGTTTAGAAAGTGTTGCATGCACATAGGATAGCATATCAAGGAATATATCATGTGTGCCACTGTTTGCGCTGTGCTCAACATGGCTCACAGCAGATAAAGTGAGAAATGCATCTACATGGTCTTAATTTATAAGAGAGTTTATGCTATGTGATATATCCCAAATATATACTATCAGCACCTTACAAAATATACAAACTATCATAATAATAAATTATAATCAATAGCGTTTATGTATCAAATTATATTATAAAATTATAACACACGCACACACATGCGCACACACACACACACACACACACACACACACACACACACACACACACACACGCATGCACATGCCCGCACGCTCACACACACACACACACACACACACACACACACACACACACACACACACACACACAAATTACCTATTTACTAAACTCAGCACAGTAGTTCAATGCTTCTGTCTCTCTGGACATCATCAGAACTACCAAAAACGTCCCACCACATGACTTTATACTCACAAATCAAAATCAACAAATAATATTCAAGATACTCATTAAAAGTGTTAGATAAATGCATTATAAAAGTGCAGATATACAACCTATTGCTGAAGTTCTCTGAATACATAGATACTATTAAAATACTGTAAACTACTTAATAAGTACAATAAACACATTAGTTGAAATTATCTTGTGCGTCTTAAAAAGGGTCAGAAAATTATGATTAAAAAATAATAATGCAATCTTGTTTCATGGATTTTAAGGCACTGCTGATGGAAACAGTATCATTAAGCTCATGGGTACCCTTGCATTCAGCCTGATTTGCCACATTAATGAATTTGATTTTTAACTTATATGGGCCTTTCCTGGATTCAACAGGTATTTGCTCTAAAACCATAAACCAAAATGTTTTAGCATCCCACAAACATGAGTGTACTTGTATGGGGTATTATACTCATTGCCCTGTTTTATATCATACAAATGTTTGTAAATATTTTTACAGAGCAATCACTCTGTGTTATGTACATAGTAACAGAGCCACATGTCACAGTAAGCTTGGTACTCTAGCCCCCTGCTGTTACAACTATATTTTCCGGTAACCTTAAAGTTTCAGTCAAAAGTTTAAGCTTTAGTTTATCACCAACATAGATATAATAGCACTGAAAACATATCTCACACTATGTTGCTCCAGAAACTCTGGTGAAAGATTCACACAATTTGTGCCACTTTTCCAATCTCTCTTTACTATTCAAATTTATCTTATATACAAAGGAAGGTTTTTCATAAATTGTTGGTATTATGTTATCATAACATGAAAAAAAAAAAACGTTCCAATTTTGGACAACTATTTGTTTCATATAATGCATACCTGGACAAAACTTCAGAATCATAGTTTTTATTAGCCACTGTTATCAGAGGGAATGGTACCAGCTCTGTCCAAACCAGTACCCAAAAGTGGTTTGTGCCTAAAGAGTCTGTCTTTTAAACTTATCTCTTTATATCAGGTATAAGGGGTGTGTGTGTGTGTGTGTGTGTGTGTGTGTGTGTGGGGGGGGACTCCATCCTGAAACAAATGTATCACCTTTTCTATTTCAGTAGCTAAAACTTCTTTTCATACAAGTCTTGTTAGCCTGCTTTTTTGCAAGGCTTTTTTTTGATGCATTGCATGATTGAATGACTGCTGTTATATTGTAAGTATGTATTGGAAAACATGGGCTTATGATATATGCTTGATTTGAATGTTTTGCATACAAAATTATTTTCGATAAACTCATCTAGGTAGTTGATACCCATTCTTGAAATACTGTAGGTAAACTTAAGAAATAGGCTTGTGATATTAATATATGCTAGGTATTCATTACAGTTCATTTTCTTGCCACAAAAAAAAAATGTCATCCAGTTATAATTTATAAAGCTTGATCTTGCCATTCACCTGCCTATAATACTCTCTTTCAAAACGTATAAAATTATTCTTAAGTATCATATCTATGAGAGATGATAGAACCTGCATATCCATGCTCTGAAGAAACTCACATTTGTTTAATGCCTCCTCAAACCATTGTAGACCTTTTTGATGAGGTATACCTGAGAAAAGGTCTACTACATCAGTGGTAGCAAATACAATGCTAGAATCATAATATTCTTATTTGAGGTTGCTTAGGAAAGCCAGTGAGTCCCTTATCATGTAGCAAAACTTCTTCTAAAATTGTTTTACTTTCCTGTTGCTAAAAATGGCTAAAACATTGGGGTTTTAATCCAGCAGCAGTAACTATAGGTCTTGAGGTGTTGATGGATATTTTTATGTAACTTTGGAATACAGAGTATTTCTGGCATCATGGGTTCTAAGAAAATTGTATAGCTTATAGAAATACTTTGCTGTGTTAAAAAGTCATACAACATGGTGTCTATTTTTTATTTGCAATAGTAATATCATTTATGGATGGCTTGCTGTACTGTTCAGTATTTTTCAATAACTTAAAAATTGCACATAAATAATCGATACTAGTCATCAGTACCTGGACTTCATCCACCCTTGTCCAGTTTCATTATCCTGATTTCCCTGGTGTTATTCAACAAATTAAATGCATTTTGTTCTTCTACAGATAAGTTTGTAAACCCAAAATATTTTAGATTAATACAAATTCTTTAAATTGAGTTCATATAATTTTTCAAATATTCCAACAGCAGGATGTAATGGAGGTTGTAAATACTTTTTCTAACAAAAAGACCTTGCGTAACCACATTCTTATTATATTGGTCAAACATAATGGGCAGGATTCACGATGGCTTGCACAGAGTCTAAGAGTAGTGTAAGACTCCATGCAGCCATCGCAATCCAGGAACAGCCTGAATGGGCGTGTAAGAGAGCACCTAAAACGGCTCTTACACGGGCAGGGCGTGGATATGCTAATTACCTCACTTGCAGCCGAAAGGCATGCAAATGAGGTAATTTTGCGATTCAGGAAGCAGAAACCTGCCCGGGTAAGAGCCGTGTTATCTGCAGAAATGTACTCAGTTGATAACTGAGCACCGTTCTGCAAATAACACAATGGAGCCTTGTCAGCTCCAAATAAAGGTTGCAAATGTCCCAGGCAGCATGCTAATTGCCAAATATGTGGCCACTGGCAACGTACCCTGATGCAAACATGAAATAATTTTTTTTTCAGCTATCGCCGATGTTTAAACGTAGCGCAGCTTCGCGCAAACGGGCTGCACTATAAAAAAAAAACAGAAAAATAAAAATATTAAACCCACAAATGTGGGTTTATGCAAAGCACGAGTTTACAATGGAAGGGAATAGCAGGCTAAAACAACATGGCCACCGAGTAGGGGTTGCTAAGGGGGGAAGCGGAGTGTAAGACATGTAACTAAGCATTAGTAGGCAATCCTATATAAATGAGTGGTAGGTTAGTGAATCTCACTGTTACATAGAAAATGAGCACATTTCGTGCAGTGTAGGGGTAGGATAAGGGGGAGTAACAGAGTAGGAGATAGGTGACATCACAGGGGGGGAATGTATGAAAGGAATGCAGCTCATTAGAGCACAGTGGCATGTGAAAGCTGTCAGTCACACATCATGGAAAGAGGAGTGTCAACAAGTAGGCATGGGAAAGCCAAGAAATGGAAGGTGTACACTATGGATAACACCAAAGTTTCTTGCTGGGTGTGCATGCATGCGTGTGCGTGCTGGTAGGCATGAGTAAGATAGAGTGCGTGCGTTTAAGGCAGAGTAAGCATGTAGGAGCCTGTTTAAACACATGTATGCTTGTTTGCGCTGTTGTGCGAGCAGTTCAACCCGAATAAGCAGATTCTAGTCTGTCTAAGCATGTGTGCACATGTGTTAGCCACTGTGAGCGTGATTTTGCTGGTATGCACATTGCTCCCCCTGAGGAAACAGAAGGGAAAAAGGAAGCATAGGAAATAGTAGGAAGCTAGCAGGGATTACTGGCAGAGCTAGCAGGTGAAAACAATCAGAAGCAGGCAATTACACAGGCAGAACAGTAGACCAGCCCAGCACTTAAAACTCTGCAAACAACAGTGCAGAATTTTCTCTCAAGAGACACTGCAACAGAGGAGTAAGCTATTAGAAGTGAAAACTGAAAAAGCTTCACTCAGACCAAAAATGCTAGGGGCTGCCATAGCTGTTATAAGGAGACATATGCAACTTGCTGAGGGTGGTGACTACGCAATTGCTGCCAGACAACCCACAGTGAGGAGACGGAGAAGAATGTACAGGCCCAGGGTCACCTACCAGGGGTTACATGAGCTGGAGATAGTGGAGTGCTAGAGAGTGGACAGAGACCTCCTGCAGCAAATTGTTGAGCTGTGCAGGCCATGCCTCACACACAGAACCAACAGAGGGGAACCCATCCCAGTGGAAACCAAGGTATGTGTTGGCCTAAGAATACTAGCAACAGGTACCTTCCAGAGACCAGCTGGTGATATGATGGGGATATCACAGGCATCAGCATCCAGGGTACTGCACCAGTTCCTGGATGCCATGTCAGCACATGTCAGTGAGCATGTATATTTCCCCAATTCCCGTGAGGTATTGGCCAGCAATATGCGTCTCTTCCAGCAAATAGCGGAATACCCTGAGGTAGTGGGTGCAATAGACTGCACGCATATACGCATCAAAGCACCAGCTGGTGAGCGGAGTAGGGCCTACATTAACCACAAGGGCTTCCCCTCCATCAACTGCCAGGTCGTGTGTGATGCCCAGGGCATAATAATGAATGTGTGTGCTGGCTGCCATGGAAGCTACCATGATTCCCATATCTGGCATTTGACGCAGCTGTACCAGACATTTGCCAATGGGGACATCCCACATGGTCACTTAGTAGGGGATGCTGGCTATGCACTGGAGCCATGGCTGATGACACCCATCAGAAATGCACACACACCTGAACAAGAACGCCATAATGAGGCACATGCACAAGCATGAAATGTAATAGAGATTGTGTTTGGGCTGCTCAAGTCACGGTTCTGGTGCCTGAACACATCTGGTGGAGCCTTGCAATACTCACCAACTACATGTACCCAAATTGTCATGGTATGTGCTATGCTACATAATATGATTCTGCGAAAATAGCTGCAGCAGGACCAGCATAGGGCTGGGCCAAGCAGCCCCCCACCGTTGCCATGCCAATCACAAGCAAAGCGTGACTCAGAGGAGGAACAACCTGAGCCTGCCCCAGTAGGCAGAAGGAGGCGTGCCCAGTATGCCTTGGCAAAGCGGCAACACATAGCACATACACTGGCTCAGTAGGAACCCAAGTAATGATACATCTCTCTGACTCACACATATAGTAAAAGGGATGTCTAAGTTGACACAACCTGCTATCAAACATGTACAGGGAGTGTAGTATGTGCATCCAACATAGACAGCCCTGCAGCACCACCTGAGGCATGATTGCCATGTGTTAAGCAATGTAACACCATGTAGTATATGCAAACTTGATGACCCTGACTTACATCCTACCCTCACCAAGCATGATGCCACAATATGAAGACGAGATGATCAATTACAATAATTGGCTTAAGTATTGCTGTTAGTCACAGGGGATCCAATGCGTGCCAGCCTGGGATGACATGCTGAGCAAGACACGATGCTCCACCTGCTAGGGATGGCATGCACTTATCAGTCCTGGCCTTTAGGATACTGGCAAAGGCTGTTGTCACCCCCCACTGTGCCTTGAATAGGTAAGGCTCAAAACACAAACCCACCTCCATAGGTATCACAAGGGATAAGAACCTAGATGTAATGCTACCCAATGCCAGATGTCTAAACTGCAAGATGCATGCAGTCTAAACTCACCTCAGCATGGAGAATGTTGATATCAGTCCTGTAACAGAAAACTGGGTTAAGGCTCACAAGAGCACCCTAACACTACAAGGTTACACCTCATACCATGCTTTACAGTCCAAAAACATGGAACACACTACAAAAGGAGGGTGACTAACAATAATTGTCAAGGATAACCACACCCCCATGTTGGTACCACAACAAGAAGCAGCATGGACTATCCATGGTCAAGTAACAGTGGCTAAGACTGCCTGCCAGTTTGTAGCCTGATACAGACTACCCTCCTAATGCCAGGTACTGCACTTGGCCTACATTGGAACACATGGAAATATCAAGCTCTCCAAACAACATTATATTGGGTGATTGAAAATACTCAAACATAGACTGGGAGCATTATTCCAGCTCCAACACCCTAGGCCAAAGGTTCCTAGAATCCATAAACCAAAATGCTCAGGAACAACGTACCACTCCCACAAGAGGGGTAAGCATACTGGATGTGATAATCAGCAACATGGGTACTCTATGGCCAGATGAGAAGTGTATCCCTCACTGGTAAGATCAGACCATAGAGTAATCACACTGGATATTCACATCCTGACCACAGTCCCTGGCCAGAAAACCACAGTGAAAAACATGTGTAAAGGAAATGTTGCACTCCTCCAAACTGATGTGGAATCCATTAAAGGCCCTGTGCCTGTGGAAAATATGGGCCACACCTCAGAACCCTTTATAAATGCATTCTATGAACACTGTCAGGAATGCATGGATTATGCAATCCCAAATAAAACCAAGGCCCAATACCATACACGCAGGCATCTGGCATGGTGGACCCCAGCCATTACCAAACCATGCAAGAGAATGAGGGAGCTACTACATAATAGAGCAAACCCAAAAAGGGAAGTAATCTCTGATCAGTATTATGGCAATAAAATATGGCCACTCATAAAATCCACTAAGGCCAGCTACAACAAGTTGAATCTGTGAATCTTGGGCAATGTTACACCTGCCCCATGTACACAGACAACCCCCTCCTCCCCCCAAGAAATACAAATATATGTGAGAGATGCAACCATTTCTCCAAACTGGAGGCTGAGCTCTCCCAACTCAGTACTGTCTAAACTAGTCAGGAGGAGAAGGTAACCACACACACCACAAACCCAGTCTCACATAGACCTATCACAACTGCAAACCAAAGACATAAACACACAAAAACATTCCCGATGCCTCTAATTAAAAACCACCAAATCAACAGAGGCCTCCAAAGCAGACACCCAAGCAACCACTACCCCCAAACATAGCACATGCAACACATAGTACACAAAGTCGGTGTGCCAAACAGTCACAGCCCATAAGGACAAACAGCATGCCTGATACAATTGTAATAGGTGACTCCATAGTCAGACACACTGATGTCCTGCTCACCAGACTGAACAAGGAAAAGGGTACAGTAAGCTGCCTGTAGGCTGCTACAATCCACCACATAACACAAGCACGCAGGTCACTCCTAAGCAAGTACAAATATGACTTAGTCATTGTCCATGCTGGTGTGAATGACCTGAGACGTACCTCCCTGGACTACATGTAAAGAGACATAGAGGAGCTCTCCGATTATGTAGGCCAGGCCGTTATGACTCTGACCCTGAGCAGCATCCTACCCCCACCAAAAATGATGCCACAGTACAAACACAGAATGATCAGCTTTAACAATTGGCTCAATTACTGGTGTCATTCCAAGGGGATCCAATGTGTGTCTGCTTGGGATGTCATGCTTGACAAGCCATGCTGCTTTGCCAGGGATGGCTTGCACCTGTCACCCCTGGGCGTCTGGATATTGGCTAAGGCTCTTGCCACCTCCCTAGTGCCTTTTGTAGGCAAGGCTGAAAAGACAAACCCACCTCCCTAGAAAACATAATTGGAAAAAACATAAGGGTAATGCTGCTCAATACCAGAAGTCTAAACCTCAAGATGCACGCTCTCGAGGCCCCCCCCAGTATGGAGAACATTGATGTCTGTGCAGTGATGGGAACCTGCATCAAGGCTCCTGAGAGCACCCCAGTACTACCAGGTTATACCTCATATCATGCTTTTCAGCCCCAATACCTGGACCAAACCACAAAAGGAGGGGGGAGTATCCATATTCAGCAAAGATACCCACACGTTCAGGTTACTGACAATGCATGAAGCATCAGAGACCATCCATGTGCAACTAACTGTAGGCAAAACTGCTGTACAGTTTGTAGCATGCTACAGACCACCCTCTCAAACCCAGGAACACCACTCAGCCTTCCTGAAGACACTGGAGAGTATGAATGACTCTCCAAATACCAAACAAGGTACTCACAAATCACCACATAGGTGGTAATCCATTACGTATGGAAGAAGTAATCAAGGACCTAGGGACACAAGTGGACAGTAACCCCACATGTGACACTCACATTGCCAATGTGGCTAGGAAGGCCACCTATATTGGCCACCTTATCATGAAAGGATTCACATCTACATCAAGAGAGGTCATTGTGCCCCTATACTCTTCTCTTATCAGGCCAATAATTGAGTACAATGCCCCATTTGGGATGTACCTTACCCGACACCTGCAGCAGTTAGAAAGACCTCAAAAGTACCTCACCAAGACGATAAAGGGTCTCAAACATTTGTCATATGCTGCCTGGCTGACAACACCCCAGCTGTATGCAGTCACATACTGCATACTCAGAGGCAATGTATGCCCGATGTGCAAGGCTATGTCCAATACAGAATTGATGGACATGCTCCACCTCAGAAAATCCAAATCCATCAGAGCCGCGAGAGCGAGAGATGTCAACCTCAACACATAAATAAATAGGATGTGCTGAAGGGACAGATTCATAACCCATAGGCTTCCTACACTCTGGAACAGAATCTCACTCCATGTTAGGCAGAGCCCCTCACTGACTCTCTTCAACAGGAATCTTGCCAAGTGGATGAGAGATCGTAGATTTACACTGGGGGTCTTCACTGTGTCACATCTAGACAGAGGCACAGTAAAGTAAACCCTAAATGGGCATAATATTCACATAGCAAGGGGTGGTGAAAGCCACACACACTCTGGCTTGGCTTATAAATGCCCTAGGGCAGATAGCCTAGTATGAACCTATGAACCAATGACAATACAAATTGTACAGGACACTAAGGATAAACACAAAGCTTTCTTAACTGATGGTAGGAACCTTGTTGGGAATTCACAGATATGCTCTGAATTACCAAATATTACAAACAATACACCAAACCCACACACATTGCCAACATCCAACCTGACAGGTTCAGTGCAAACTCCCCCCCCCCAAAAAAAAATGCCAAATATCTATCCCAGCAGAATGCTGGCCCCCCTGACATTGCAGATGCTGATGTATCAGCCACAATCTTCAAAGCAAAACACACAGCATCAATGGTATGAGATGGTGTCCTGGGCTGTGTCCAACATGAACTCCAAGAAGAATGGAACGACAAATAACAGCACTGCTCAATTTCAGCCTTACCACAGGATATGTACCCAAAGAGCAGTGTACAGCAACAGTGGTCCCTCTCCACAAAGGTGGTGCCTGAATGGATACTGCAAACTATCACCCCAGAATCCTGACAAGCTTGGTCTGCAAAGCTATGGAAAGGATCATCATGGACCTCAGAAATAAAGATAATGGGGACCTACAGACACTGGACCCTACCCAGTGTGGCTTTCTTAAGGGCAGATCCTGCCCCTTAAACATGTTTGGCTCATTTGAAACAGTCATCAAGGCCATTGATGAGGGGAATGTGGCACACTCAGCCTATCTGGACCTTGCAAAAGCCTTCCATACAATACCCCATGTGTTCATTATAGATAAGCTCACCAGCTTAAATATAAACCCTTATGTCAGTAGATGGAGTGCAAACCAGCCCAAGGACAGAACTGACATGGTCAGAAATGCTGCAGCCATGGTAGACTACAAACCAGCTACAACTGGCATCCCACAAGGCTCGGTCATGGGACCTCCCTTGTTGGTATATATTTCCCATAGGTACAGGCCAACATGGAAGGACTGTGTCTGAACAAGTTTGCAGAGGACTACAAACTGGGCACCATATCTGACCCTCCAGCTGACACAAGTATCCTACAAAAGGGCCACATAGAAACAGTCAAATGGTGCCAGAGCCATGTCATCAAGCTAATTGCAGAAAAGTGTATAGTCATACCCTGTGGATAAACAGTAAGTGCCCACCAATTACCACATATGTGTTAACCCAGTAAGTACTTTAGAAGTAATAAGAGACCTGGGGACACAAGTTGATAGATATCTTGCATTTGACAACCATGTGGCTGTAGTGGTTACAGAAACATACCATATACCCACCTAATCATGAAGGTAGTCACATCTAGATCAGGGGAGGTCATCGTGCCTCTTCAGTCATCCTTCATCAGCCTCACAATTGAGTACAATGGCCCCTGTGGGATGTACCTCAGCAGATAACTCCAGCAACTGGAAAGACCCCAAAAGTACCTCACCAGGAGGATCAAAGGGCTCGAACAGATGCCATGTGTTGCCTGATGAAACAAACTGCAGCTCCACACAGTGCCATTCTGCCTGCCCAGAGGCAATCTGTGCCTGATGTATAAAGCCATGTCCAAGCTGGAATCAATGAACATTCTGCACCTTGTACAATCTGAATGCCAGTGAGCTATGCACATGAGAGACCTGAACCCCAGCACTGACATACATAGGACATGCTGTAGTGATTGATCCATTGAAGCTCCCTCCACTCTTGAGTAAACTCCCAGTACAGGTTAGCCAGAGAGTCCCTCATTGACTCTTCTCAACAGGAATCTTGATGAGTGGATGGGAGATGGTAGGTTTACCCTGGGTATCACTGTTATGTCATGGGTAGACAGAGGCACAGTATACTAACCTTGAAATATGTCATGTCAAAATCCAGTTACAATGTGTGTTGAAGGACAAACACACTCTCTGACTAGCAGTAGAAATGGCCTAGGGCACATCGCTAGTGTTTGTCAATGTCCACCCAAGTTGTGGAATACACTACCAATGTTGGACAAGCCTGGTTTAAGTAGTCCATATCCGAACAAAATGCAACATGGTCATATGTGCACAACTGGCCCTTAACCAGTCTGGTGTGCTCACTATGAATATTTAAAGCAGTGATAGGACTGAAACCCAGGATACTGTCCACCACAGTGAAAGTACTGAACCAGTACACTATACGATATTACAGTGTTTGGTCAGTATGAAAGGATGTTGACAACTGTATGTAAACTATCCCATGGAAACCCTGCAGGCACAGTATAATCCCTGTTGGGTTCAGACACAAAGCAGTTGGGCAGTAAGTACACAACATGACTCCCAACACACAACTATAAATGTGAAATATTGTTGAAGTTCACACACAACCACAAATGTGGTGGACTGCAGATTTCAACATATGGAAAGCTCACACTGGGCATGCTCGCACACTTTGATAAATGAGACATATGTCAGGCAACAAGCCATGGAAAGCCTGAACTGGGCATGCTCACACACTTAGACCATGTCTCAGTTTAGCAGTTGGCCACACATATCTGGTATTTGTATGTGTTAATCCAGGAACCAACCACAATACAGCAATCTGCCCAATGCACAGTTAAATGACTACAGAGACATAAGTTAAATAGTGGATCCCTCTCATATTCAAACATCTTCCACAGATACACAAGTTGTTCATAGAAACAGGGGAAGCTATGGCAATAAAGACCTGCAAACAGTTTATCAGCAACAAATATTGTGCATCTTAAAATTAAACATATGGGTGTAGAGGTCAATACTAGGCTGTTTGCCCTAGGGAATACAAGCTTAGCAAGAGTGTGCTTGGCATCTGCCTCCCCAGTACAGTAGGCTACTGTGCCTCTGTAAAGTAGGTCACAGAAAGCACCGTTTAAGGCTAGTGTGCTGTGCCTCCGTCAAGCAGGGACACAGTGGAGATCCCAGGGGTCAAATTTGCAATGTCATATCCATGTGGCTGGTGTTTGCTGGAAGACGGTTGGCAAGGACTTATAACAGTAATTGGGTTTCAATTACAGACTGAGGGGAGCCTTATCTGCAGTGTCTGGACAATGTCACTGTCAACACTTTGACGTGTTGAGTTTGAGGGATTGAAGTGTCATGCCAATACTGTTCAGAGGCATCCTCCCTCTGTGGGATATTTCTCTGTAAAGTATTAGCTCCCTTCTTCTGTTGTACAGCTTATATATGTCTGGTGTACACCAGACAGATCTCCTGTTGTGGAGGAGTCATGGGTTTATTTGGGATAGCATGATCAATGCAAACCTTCCAGATGCTCATAGAATGCTATTGTCAAGGATTATGCAGAGTGGCCTGTATAATCCCCCAGCATGGGTCCTTTGAAGTCTTCCACCCCAGTCTTCACAAGTGCAAAGTCTGCTTTTGATAAATACTTTGTTTGCAGTGACTTCCTTGCCTGGGGGTGGGGATGGGATATGGATGTCCAGGGAAAGTTGGGTATGGTCAGATATTAACAATGGTGGTCTACCTCTGGTGTGGAACATACAGTCCCCATGTTGCAGATGGTCAGGTTCAATATGTATTCTGCCTTGTGGCTGTGGTGAGTGGTCCTGCCATAGCACATGGATTCACAAATTGTAGTGGCTGTAGGGTGATGTTGTTGAGGCCAGAGTAGTTCCTCCACACAATATACCTGTACCTGACGTTAACCACTGTAATGGTGTATGTGAACACCTTCATATCCTACACATTTCCCAGGGAAGCAAAGTGTGTGTCCTGGATATGGGAGGGGTGGTCTGAACTGGTTGTGTTGTGTGTTACAGGTCCTGTGGTCACGAAGCATGGTATAAAACATAACCTGGCAGTGCTGATGTGCATATCTGACCCTGAAGTAGGCGGCTGTTAATGCATATATATGCTATCCCCCTAACTGACAGATAGTAATAGATGTACATACTTCAATATAAATAATGATGTCAGCACCCTATAAATACTGCAGGAGAAATGCACATACTCAGTAATTCGAATAGCGCGCTCCGCTAATGCATCTCTCTCAAGTGTCATAATATAGTTAGGTAGGGGTTTGAATCCTGCAAATGCTGTGTGTGTTTGTGTGAGGGGAATTAGTGTGTGTGCAATTCTGTGTGAAAAAAGAAGGTCCTTTTTGGCAACTAGAAGAACACACTACATGATGCACATTCCTCTTTCTAAACACTGATGATGTCAGCACCTTATAAGTACAGCAGGAGAAAGAAAACCTCCCTGTAATGTAAATAGCGCGCTCTGCTAATGCATTTGTCTCAAGTATCATAATATAGTTAGATAGGGGTTTGAATCCTGCAAATGCTCAGAGTGTGTGTGTTTGGGTGAGGGGGGTTAGTGTGTGTGAAAAAATGTCCCTTTTGGCAACTAGAAGAACACAATACATGATGCACATTCCTCTTTTTAAACACTGATGATGTCAGCACCCTATAAGTACAGCAGGAGAAAGAAAACCTCCCAGTAATGTGAATAGAGCTCTCGGCTAATGTGTCTCCCTCAAGTGTCATAACATAGTTAGGTAGGGGTTTGAATCCTGCAAATGCTTAGAGTGTGTGTGCGTTTGGATGAGGGGGGGTTAGTGTGCAATTCTATGTGAAAGAAATGTCCCTTTTGGCAACTAGAACACACTACATGATGCACATTCCTCTTTCTAAACACTGATGATAGAACCACAGTACGATCTCAACTTCAGAAACACTTGCCACAAACCAAGCCTTGGAAGAAACCTCTTTTATTCCACCGACTGAGCGCTTTCACCATGAAATGGCTTCATCAGAGTCAGTGTATTACAAAAACCATGATCATTTTATACTCAGTTACATTTAGTGACATCATCAAATTATTCAATTAAAACAATTGACTATTGCCATTAATTAACTAGTTAATCAATTTAAAACAATAAGCCTCTAAAAACTCTTTTAAAGTACTTACAAAAAAATTCATTCAAAAAAATTTCATTTGTTTGTTGATCATAAAAAATGACACATATATACAATACCTAATAACATTCTATTTCACAATAATAGTAAACACAATACATGTTAATATTTCATAACATTTCATTTATCTAATTTGTGTTTTGTATTGTATAATTTAATCTGTTCTATGAATTGTGTATTATTACAATCATATTATTATTGTGTGTTATATAATACTAGCCTTATGTTTCAAAACTGGTTTTATTGAAATGTAGTCATTGATTCCAGGGTATCTAGCGGCGTTTAATCTAAACTGCCACATAGTTTCTAATAATGCTACCCTGTTTCCTATATCACCCCCTTGGTCTAACATTACTCTATCTATCACAAAAAATACAAACTTTTTGAATTCCTTACAGTTGATACTATGAATATAAAGTGCATTGTGGGAGTCCTTGTTTTTGATGGCTCTTAGGTGTTCCACCATCCTATCTCGTAGCCTACGAGTGGTCATGCCTATATAGAATGCCTCACAGGTAACACACAAGCTCACATAAACTATGTTCTTTGTGTTGCAGTTACATTTCCCCAGGCAAGGCAAAGAGTACCCCCCCCACCCTTTAACACACACATAAGAACCTTCTGCTATGTACCTGCAGTTTCTACAATGACCACACTTGGACATTCTTGATACCCTACTTTTTCCTTCATTTTCCAAAATCCCTTTCAAGTTATTCCCTTTACTGTAAACAATCCTTGGGTGGGCACCTAGGATGCCCTTAGTGGCATCACTTAAACAGTACTCCCACATCCCTTGCAGTGACTTAACTATTTTTCACTTCTCGTTGAATTTCAACACAAAACATGTTCCTGCTTTTCCTTTTCTGTCCTTCTTGGTTGATATCCAATATACCTTCCCCCCTTAAAATGGGTGAGTATGCTGAACTTCTCCGTTTGTAAACTTCCTTCTTCAATCTTACCAGCAACTTCAGGGTAGCCTCTATCCATAAACATGCCAATCAACTTGAACATCTCCTGTTTAAATGTACTTTCCTCACTAACTAATCTGGACAACCGCACCATCTGTCCTTTTGCCACTCCTTTTCTCTGGTGAAATGGGTGGCAACTTTTGAAATGCAGGAGAGAATTGGAATAACTATCCTTCCTGTATATGGAACTAGTTAAACCTTCTTCTCCCTTGACAAGGGCTATGTCCAGATAGTTAATATTGTCCTTCTTCCACTGGAAGGTGAACTTCAAAAAACCAGTGGTTTGGTTTAAATATTCAATGAACTCTTTTGCCTGGAGCTCATCACCCTTCCATAGAATAAGCAAATCGTCTAAAAACCTATTGTACAAAATAATGTTCTCCATGAATCTTGTCGGAAAAATAAAGGTTCTCTCCCAGGTCAAGAGAACCATGTTCGCAAAGATAGGGGCGCACCTAGCACCCATAGCTACCCCAGAACATTGCTGAAACATCTCACCCTCAAATTTCAGGAAGTTATTCAAAAGAACTATTTCCATGAGTTCACAAATTAAATTAATCCAATCCTTGTCCACTTTACTACTAACTACCAAACTCTCACGAAACATATCCAAACCTTCCTTGTGAGGTATGGTAGAAATAATGTTAATGTCAACACTGGTGAAGGATCTTCGAAGGCTCCGAATGGGAGAGTGGTGTTGTTATCTGAGCAGCCATTTATTGGTCCAAGAAGGGAAGGCGATGTTTGTTTGGATGATATATTCTCATGGTTCAAGGAACCCGAACTAACTGACCGTAAGGCTGCTCGTACGTTAGAGCATGGAGTTTGTTTGTCTCTTAGAGAGCAGATTAACAGGTATGAAAAACTGTGTACCAGATATAAAGCAGTACAATTAGACAACCTTTTTCTTGCACGATCTAAAGAGCTTAATCAAGTACCCAAGGGGCTTAGAATTTGGAAGCTCCTGATGGGTATTGAATTTGGCACGGAAGAATACACAGAGCTTGTTGCCTTATGTGACAGGGCGGGACTTGAAATGTTAGACATTATTACAAAAAGTAATCACAAAAAACTACTCTCTATTAAAGAAGAAATTTTACAGTTGTACAAAAGCATTAGTTCTGACTTATTATTTTTTCAACAAGAGGCCCGGTTCAACAATGTTCTTAAAAAGCTTGACCATTTTGTGAATAAAAGTATGACAATTAAGGTTAAAAAATTGGCCAGGGATACAGCTGATTATAAGTACAACACAGCTTATCCACCGGGTAAATTCAGTTACAGGGGTGATTCTCACTCTAATCATATTCATCAAGAGTATGAGGGGAATAATGGGTTTGCCCATGACAACGAGTGTGACTTTGATCAAGTCAATGTAACATCAGGGGTTGTGAGTGGAGAAAGTGTTGACGAAATTCTTGAAGAAGTGGATTTTTTGGACCCGCCCATGGGGCCACGTCCAAGAGGTTACAAAACAAGGTGCAGAAAACAACCTTCATGGACAAACCCCACAGGGGGTGGGGGAGGGAAGAAAATTACGAACAGTATTAACAGATTGTGACTTTTCCAATGATTATGTTATGTATGGGGAAGCATGTCATGTTGTACCTTTGGTTAAGACGACCAGTGATTGTACTATGTTTCCTTTATGCATGCAAACATCTAATTATTTGAGATCAGAAGGTGACATTGACGGTGTAAATGGGGGGGTACATTTAATTATACAAGACAAACAAATTGAAGGTGAGAAACAAACTGAAACTGACAAAACAACAGACGGTGAGGTTATGCTGGGCAATAATGTGTTGGAGAAATCTGACTTGGTTGTTTTGTTGGATGACAATTTCAAGGAGGTGCATGAGTTGGTGAATGTTGCATCTGAAGTATCTACCCTTAACTTACCTCACAATGATTTTATAGGTAGTGAATCAAATTTGACTTGTCAAGTATTGCAGAAGAGTGATTATTTTATATACAACTATACAGACAAGAGTATTGATGACATTTATTTTGAATTGTTTACGAAAGGCATTAATTTTGTACCTAATTTTAAGTTGGACATAGCGCAATTACTAGTCAATTTGAGATTGTTCACAAGAAAACTTAACTTAGAAATATATTTTCATGAAAATCATAAAGGGGATAACAACATTGAAACTTCTAGTTGTAAAACTCTTTCAAGGCGAAGCACCTTCATTCCTCCACCTTGCAGTGAGGTTTCGGCTCTTGAGAGGTTGTTGGATTTTGAGTTTAGGAGAATTTGTAAATCCAAACAACCTTTGGTTGATAATCTAGGTACACAGGAAAGGTTGCTGTTAAAAGAGCTTCAAAAAACAGGCAACATTAGGTGCATGAAACCGGACAAGGGTGGGGGAATGGTCTTGATGGACAAGGTGGATTATATTGCGTGTATGATGTCGATCTTAGAAGATAATGAAACATACAAGAGGGTATCGAGGAACTAAATAAATATTGCTTACAGAAGAATTGAATTATATTTGTGTGATGCCCTCTTTCAGGGTATGATTTCTGAAAATGAGTACGACTACTTGATGGTCAAGAACGCAGTTCTACCTAGCATCTTTGGGATTCCCAAGGTCCACAAAAGTTTGTCTAACTTGCAGTTTAGACCCATTGTAGCAGCCAAGGGTTCTAAAACTGAACCGTTGGCATCCTTTGTGGATTTTATGTGCAAAAAGGTGTTTGAGGAAGTGCCGCATGTGATTAGAGATTCTTGGCACTGCCTTGAAAGATTGAGGGTTGTTAAGGAAGATTACAGGGACTACAGTTTTTTAACGGTTGACGTGGTCAACTTGTTTTCTACCATACCTCACAAGGAAGGTTTGGATATGTTTCGTGAGAGTTTGGTAGTTAGTAGTAAAGTGGACAAGGATCGGATTAATTTAATTTGTGAACTCATGGAAATAGTTCTTTTGAATAACTTCCTGAAATTTGAGGGTGAGATGTTTCAGCAATGTTCTGGGGTAGCTATGGGTGCTAGGTGCCTATCTTTGTAACATGGTTCTCTTGACCTGGGAGAGAACCTTTATTTTTCCGACAAGATTCATGGAGAACATTATTTTGTACAATAGGTTTTTAGACGATTTGCTTATTCTATGGAAGGGTGATGAGCTCCAGACAAAAGAGTTCATTGAATATTTAAACCAAACCACTGTTTTTTTGAAGTTCACCTTCCAGTGGAAGAAGGACAATATTAACTATCTGGACATAGCCCTTGTCAAGGGAGAAGAAGGTTTAACTAGTTCCATATACAGGAAGGATAGTTATTCCAATTCTCTCCTGCATTTCAAAAGTTGCCACCCATTTCACCAGAGAAAAGGAGTGGCAAAAGGACAGATGGTGCGGTTGTCCAGATTAGTTAGTGAGGAAAGTACATTTAAACAGGAGATGTTCAAGTTGATTGGCATGTTTATGGATAGGGGCTACCCGCTGAAGTTGCTGGTAAGATTGAAGAAGGAAGTGTACAAACGGAGAAGTTCAGCATACTCACCCATTTTAAGGGGGGAAGGTATATTGGATATCAACCAAGAAGGACAGAAAAAGGAAAAAGCAGGAACATGTTTTGTGTTGAAATTCAACGAGAGAAGTGAAGAAATAGTTAAGTCATTGCAAGGGATGTGGGAGTACTGTTTAAGTGATGCCATTAAGGGCATCCTAGGTGCCCACCCAAGGATTGTTTATAGTAAAGGGAACAACTTGAAAGGGATTTTGGAAAATGAAGAAAAAAGTAGGGTATCAAGAATGTCCAAGTGTGGTCATTGTAGAAGCTGCAGGTACATAGCAGAAGGTTCTTATGTGTGTGTTAAAGGGTGGGGGTACTCTTTGCCTTGCCTGGGGAAATGTAACTGTAACACAAAGAACATAGTTTATGTGAGCTTGTGTGTTACCTGTGAGGCATTCTATATAGGCATGACCACTGTGAGGCTACGAGATAGGATGGTGGAACACCTAAGAGCCATCAAAAACAAGGACTCCCACAATGCACTTTATATTCATAGTATCAACTGTAAGGAATTCAAAAAGTTTGTATTTTTTGTGATAGATAGAGTAATGTTAGACCAAGGGGGTGATATAGGAAACAGGGTAGCATTATTAGAAACTATGTGGCAGTTTAGATTAAACGCCGCTAGATACCCTGGAATCAATGACTACATTTCAATAAAACCAGTTTTGAAACATAAGGCTAGTATTATACAACACACAATAATAATATGATTGTAATAATACACAATTCATAGAACAGATTAAATTATACAATACAAAACACAAATTAGATAAATGAAATTTTATGAAATATTAACATGTATTGTGTTTACTATTATTGTGAAATAGAATGTTATTAGGTATTGTATATATGTGTCATTTTTTATGATCAACAAACAAATGAAATTTTTTTGAATGAATTTTTTTGTAAGTACTTTAAAAGAGTTTTTAGAGGCTTATTGTTTTAAATTGATTAACTAGTTAATTAATGGCAATAGTCAATTGTTTTAATTGAATAATTTGATGATGTCACTAAATGTAACTGAGTATAAAATGATCATGGTTTTTGTAATACACTGACTCTGATGAAGCCATTTCATGGTGAAAGCGCTCAGTCGGTGGAATAAAAGAGGTTTCTTCCAAGGCTTGGTTTGTGGCAAGTGTTTCTGAAGTTGTGATCGTACTGTGGTTCTAACTTTATTGCTGGTTTGCCCTGTTTTGGGAACTTTGACTTTTTTAAACACTGATGATGTTAGCACCCTATAAGTACAGCAGGAGAAGGAAAACCTCCCAGTAATGTGAATAGCGTGCTCTGCTAATGTGTCTCTTTAAAGTGTCATAACATAGTTAGGTAGGGGTTTGAATCTTACAAATGGCAAGTGTGTTTTTGTCCATGTGTGTGGGGTGTTGCTCTTAATATTGTATGACATAGATCATATCAGTAATGTCAATGCACACATGAGGTATGTGTGTGCCACATAGACATATGTACCTGTGATCTTAAATAGTTCCCATGTGTGAAGCATGCCTCATGTGAATACATGTAATTTGCATTACACAACTTTATGACTGTGGTTTTCTGTGCAGGGGCTGCATTTGGTATGTGAATATACAGTGAGAGTAGTCTATGGTGTCATCTTACCAGCGAGGGATACACTTCTGGTCTGGAGCAAATAGTCCACATGTTGGTGATGAACAGGTGCAGCATGTTTTCCCCTCTTGTGGGAGTGGTAACAAGTTGTTCCATAGCAAGTGAGTGTATGGATTCTAGGAACCTTACACCTAGGGTGTTGGAGCTACAGTAATGCTCCCAGTCTATGTGTGGGTAAATGAAGCTGCCCAATATATTGTTGTTTGGAGACACCTGCAGATATTCATGTATTCTTAAGTAGGACAAGTGGGTTACCTGGGTTTGGGAGTGTGGTGTGTGCCAGGCTATGAACTGGAAGGCAGTCTTACCCACTGTTAGTTGCACATGGATAGTCTCTGATGCTTCGTGCTGTGCCATCAACCTGGAGGTGTGTATATCTTTGATGAATATTGATACTCCCACTCCTGTTCTGTTTCGGTGCAAGTTTTGGGGCCGACAAGCATGGTATGAGGAATAACCTGCCAGTGCTGGGGTGCTTTTGGGGGCCTTGAACCAATATTCTGTTACTGCACAGATATTGATATTCTCCATGCTAAGGACGGTTTCCAGTGCATGCATCTTGAGGTTTACACTGCTGGCGTTGAGTAGCATTACTATTAGTTTCCTATCCCTTGTGATACCTATGGAGGTGGTCTTGTCTTTTGAGCCTTGCCTAAAAAAGGCACTATGGGGGTAGGAAGAGCTTTTGCCAATATCCGAAAGCCCATGGGTGACAGGTGCAAGCCGTCCCTAGCAAAGCAGTGTGGCTTGTTGAGCATGTCATCCCAGGCTGACAGGCATTGGATCCCCTTTGAATTACACTGAAACATAAGCCAATTGTTGAAATTGATCATCTTGTCTACATATTGTGGCATCACTCTTGGTGAGGGTAAGATGCTACTCAAGGTCAGGGTCATACCAGTCTGGGCCACATGCTCAGAGAGCTCCTCTATGTCTCTTATCATGTAGTCCAGGAAGGTACATCTCAGGTCATTCACACTGGCATGGACACTGACAGAGTCATATTTGTACATGTCTTGGAGTGACCTGTGTGCTTGTGTTATGTGGCAGATCATAGCGCCCGACAGGCATCTCACCATGACCTTCTCCTTGTTCAGCCTGGTGAGCGGGACATCAGTGTACCTGATGATAGAGGCACCTATCACAAGTGTAGCAGGTGTGTTGTTTAGCCTTACGTGCTGTGACTGTTCGGCACACTGGATTTGTGAGCTATGTGTTGCACGCGTTCTGTTCTGGGGTAGCGGTTGCTTGTGTGTCTGCTTTGGAGGTGTCTGCTGCTTAGGCAGAATTTTATTTAGAGACTCCGTGTATGTTTTCGTGTGTTTATTTGTTTGGATTGCTGTCGTGGTAGGTCTATGTGAGACTGGAATTGTAGCAACTGTGGTTTCCTTCTCCTCCTGACAGGTTTTGCCAGTACTGAGTTGAGAGAGTTTAGCCTGCAGTTTGGCTATAATGTTGCATCTCTCACATGTGTTGGAATTTGTTGGGAGGAAGAGAGGGTTGTCTGTGTACATGAGGCAGTTGTAACATTGCCTCTAGATTCCCAGATTCACCAGCTGGACCGGAGAGGAGATTGACAACTGACCTTTGGACATGCTAGAATAGTATTGGGAATTCCTTTATAATTAACAACAAAAAGGGCCAATGGGGAACAAGGTACTCAAGGTGAGTTTGAGAGGGTGTAGTGCTTTTAATTTGTTAGTGCTGGCATATATAAATGCTTTAGTGAGCAAGTGCCAGGTAACTCAAATGCAATGTGTTACAGGTAACTTAATTGCATAAATGACAAACAGTAACTTTCTGTCAAGTGAAACAAGGGCATATGCACAGTAAGCAATGCAGATGTCACTAGGGATCCACAGAGGTGCTGTAAAGCTGTGTTTCAGGTGGAATTAGTGTTTCAGGGAAATAACAAGCAAACAAGCATACAAACAAAGCTACATTCAGCAGGCATGGATCTAGTCTATGCTACAGCAAACAAGGTGTACCAGTTTCAGTAAGAAACAGTTCAAATATGCAGGCACTATAAGCCTTTAGCCAGAAATTCCCAGCTCAGACGGGCAGAGTCCAGCCTCTCCTCCCACAAGAGTGCAGACCATGAACCTTCGTAATGTAAAATAACTGGCCTGAAGCCCAAGTGCTTAAACCAGAACTAATACACATTTTGAATAACAGACACTGAGCCCTTAATCAGCAGTTCCCAACTTAGTATGCTGTATGCTACATGTCCTGCCACCACACTATCCCTGACATTTAATGAGACTCACCTCCTGTCATAGATAGTTGTGTGTTTTGGGGCTGTCAAGCATGGTATGAGGTGTAACCTGGTAGTGCTAGGGTGCTCTTGGGAGTCTTGAACCTGTTGTCTATTACTGCACAGATATCAGCATTCTCCATGCAGAGTAGAGGTTGTACTGCATACATCTTGCGGTTTACATGTCCATCATTGAGTATCATTACTTCCATTTTCATATCCCCTGTGCTACCTATGTAGGTGGCCTTCTGTTTACAGCCTTACCACCAGAATCTAAAGATGTGCAGACATTACACTATGGTAATTAATAGGGGTGTACCAAACAATACAATGACAATCATACTGTTAATGCATCAGGCATGCTGGGATATACCCACAATGATATCATTACACTGTACAGTTGACAACATTATAATATTAATATACTTCTATGTAGTCACCCTGTGCATAAGCACCATGTTAACTGGTCATGCATCGATGTTACAGATTGCAGGAGGTGGCACAGTTTCATCATATGCACAGGGTGTGTACTTGGTATGCCTGAGTCTGCCACTGATACAACCAATCGACATGTATGTGTGTGTGTGTGTTAGTGAGGGACAACCGTAGAAGATGGGGCAATGTTGATGCAGTGTGTGCGTGTATGTGTTAGCCCTAGGTGTTAGCATTATGCATATGTCAAGTGAATAGTTGTCACAGTATTAGGCCCTTCTTCAGACAAAGTGCTTCTCACAAACATCACATTTTAAAATGAACATACACCAATGTTCATTTTAAAATGTGATGTTTGTGAGAAGCACTTTGTCTGAAGAAGGGCCTAGCCCGAAAGCGCTCACTTTGATACTTTTTGGTTTGTTTTGTGTTTTAATAAACGTTTTACAGCATTTGTACAGCAGCAGTTCCCAGTGACGTTTTTGGTTTGCTGATTTATTTCTTTGCTGAACTGGGATTTGGCTAAGCACTAGCTTTATTCTTTTTGGACATTATGCATATGTGTATGCATGCACACAGTTCCACCTCGTGGCTGCCATATACGGGTGTTTGTGGACAGCCACAGACTGTACCTGCCAGGTCATACAGATCACTGTCTCTGGCCACGGACACGGTACCTGTGCCTGGCAGGGGTGCTACGGACAGTATCAGGTAGTAAGCCAGACTGGGTACTGTCATCAGAAGCAGGTGGTTGATGACTGGAGACATGTCCCTGCTGTGACTGTCCAGAGCCACATGCACGTGGTCTCCTAGGGCGGACTGATGACAGCACAGACCCAGCATTGCTGGGGCTGGTACTGGCACTATGGGAGTGGCCGCAGGTTTGTTGTCGTCCACAATGACTGCCAGCTGCTGCTGTTGCTGGCATTCGTCCACGTCGATGCCTCAACTGTCCTGCGTTGCCCTGGCTCATGGACATGTAGTTGTGGAACAGATCTAATGTGTCCCCCCAACGTCTGTCAATGACCTCGGTGAAATTACGGATGGCAGCCGCAATGTCACTCATAGTGTCATTCACAGCAGTGTGATGTGCTCTCAGCTTCCTCAGACCCTGTCTGGTGTTCCGTTCTATACGTGACTGTGCCTGCATTACAGCCCGGAACATAGCTGAGGTTGAAAGACCTCTGTGGGCACGTCTGACAGGGGCAGTACGACCACGGATGCTCCCACGAGAACCCCTGGACATCTGCCTGTGTGGTACCATGTCAGGACTTTGGCCATGGCTGCTGTATGGAGATGCATGTGCCACTGATAACACATTACCCTGGTCAATGCCCACTGTATGCTGTCCATCACCTAGGGATATTGGTGACAATGGATGTATTGGCAGGATGACTGTGCGCATTGATGGGGTTGACAGCTGTGTACTGTCGATTGGCTGACCAGCAATGGACCCTGGCACACCTCCCTGTGCCATTGCACAGGTATCATCATTATCACTATCCCCAGCAGCAGATTCAGGTTCCCTGCTTCACACCACCAGAGCAGCACCAGAACCTGTGAGAGGAAGACAGGAAACACCGTTTACAATATGTACACAATGTTACCACACATGCACACATGCACACATGTGCACATGCGCACATGTGCACATGCACACATGCACACATGCACACTCCTCAGTACATGAGATACAAACACACAGACACAAACACACCTGCAAACACATAGCAATACCATTTCAGGGTATTATTACTATTATTATCATTAGTATTAAAGGATTGTTAATACACACTCACCAGCATGGATTGGCTGCCTTGCTGTTATACCAGAGGGGCCTGCACAAATATGACATTTATTGTCAGTGGGCACAACTGTGCCATTGATACTGTGAGTATGATACAGTTCAGTAGTACAACAGTTGGCTTTCACAGGTCTACTGCTGATATTGAGAATATCACTCTTGCACAATGATTACCAGGATAACAGCTACAAACACAGTACACACCTCACACATGCATAAACTACCAGTGTAGAGAACAGTCAACTATAGATATGGCATGTTACCTGCATGCAACAAAGTCATCCTGCTGGGTGGCTCCAGCCTCCATCATTACACATGTGTTCAGATGTTGTTGTTGTTGGGCTGGAGCCACAACACTTAGGAGGAGCTCCTCCAGTCTGGTGAGGGGGGGTGTATAGCCACCCCACCACATGTGGCAAGCTGTTGCCTGTGGATATCAGACGCACGCTGACAGACATTTCTAATTAAATCACTGCAGTGATGGCGTACCTGCTCATATGTCCGGTTATGCATGCCTATGTCATTTACCCAACGGACAAGGTCTTGCCACAGTGCAGCCCTCTCCTGCTGGTTCTGGCTGGTGCAGGAAAAGAGTGTGGCAATATCCCGCACCAGGATCTGGTGTATCTCTTCTTCCTCTAAAGCAGAGTACGTGGGGTTGCACTGGTGCACCATTGCCCTGGAAGGAAAAGAAAAATATGTGAGCAAGAGATATGGCACACATAATACTCTACTGTAGTGATATCACTGAACTGCCATATATAGCATCTGTCTGTCTATTGGGGGATACACATGTAAATGACCACATAACACTGCTCAGCCGACTGGCACACTCTATACAACAAACAAGTATACTTCATCAGTCGGCACACTGTTTGAAGTCCAATGCACAGCCTCACACTGTGGGCTTGTATCAAGGTAATGTATGGGTAACATTGTCAACCCATGCAATGCATGCAATGCACAGTACAAATTTTACTGGTAATGCACCGTAGTCTTTGTTGCCATAACCATACCTACACCACAGTCACATACAGGGAACCACAGCACAACATATGGCATTGTAGTATGTTTGTATCCCAATACCTGACACATCTTTCTCTGGCCTCACACCAAGGATACACACTACCATGACAGACACAAAGTCATGCTAAGCAATCACACCATTACAGACCTTGCACACAGTCAGTGGCACACTCATTCCACCTGACATAGTTGGTATTGTAATGAGTACATGTGTGTGTGTATTGTGTCATAGGCAGGTAGTATGCTATTGGGCCTGGGCCTACAGCAGCATACTGTTATGCTACCCTGCCCCTTGGGACACATGTAATGTGATTGTACTTGCTCCTGTCAAACAGTTACACAGGGTGACTCATCTGGCATACTACCTATCTGCATAACATTTAACAGGGGTATGTCTGACATCTACTAATGGGGACCCTTGCTTCTTAATGCTGGGTGGCTTACTCCAGGGTATGGCTTATTTGTGGGTAGGAACCTGTACCTCCACCATGTTCTCTTTACTGTGGTGCCAAGGATGACAGACATAGGTCATTTAGGCTGGGGATATTGTGAGGTGTTACCATGGTTGTTGGACAACTGTTATGGGTGCGACTTAACTATGTATATCCAGTAGTGGTAACGTCTGTGTAGGTAGTTTGAGAGGCACTCTGTCTGTGCTTTTGTCAGTCACACTGCATAGGTAATGTGTTTGAGGGCATTATCACTGTTTGTTAGGTATGACTGTGTCCTTCTCCCTTTCTGTAGTTGTCATGGGAGGTACATACCGTGTAGGACATTGTGAGGTGTAGAGGTGTACAGTGACCTACATTTCACTTGCTGACACACCATTTCTGCTGACAAGTACCATATACAGGTATTACAAGACTGGTGTGCCACTGTGAATATCAAAGGGGAGGCTATTGTGCACTTGTTTCCCATGTTCCCTCCTGACACATCCAGTAGTAGGCAGGCAACCACATATGTGGTGGCTAGTGGTGTAAGTGTTTTGGAATGGGGTATGGTACTCCTGAATCCACACTGGTGTTCATGCCTTTGTCACCAGGCACCTGTTGCAATACATCTACACACATGTGCCTCTCTCAGTATATATATATATATATATATATATATATATATATATATATATATATATATATATATATATATATATATATATATATATATATATATATATATATATATATATATAGAGAGAGAGAGGGGAGGGGAGAGAGAGAGATATTTATATACATACATATCTGTAGACATTCATATCTGTCTGTATATGTGTATGTATCTATATATATCTATATATGTATGCATCTATTACATGATATATGTATATACATATTCTATCTATCTATCTATATATGTTCATAGGTTCATAGATAGGTACTAGGCTATCGGCCCTAGGGCCCATACAAGCCTAGCCAATAAATGTACCCTGGCTTTCGCCACCCAAGAAAGGTATTTTCCTATGCCCCTGTCGAGCAGAGCCACAGAAGTGATCCCTGGGGTGAATTTCCCATCCAATCATCAGGATTTTTCTTGAAGAGTGCTAATGAGGAGCTCTGTTTGACATAGATAGGTAGTCTGTTCCAGAGTATGGGAAGTCTTTGGGACAGGAATCTACCCCTCCAGCATTGTTATGTTTATTGTGGTGACAAGGTTAATGTTCCTAAAGCATGTAGCTCAGAGGGATTGGAATTTCTTTAAGTGGAGCATGTCCAACAGCTCTGGGTTTGACATAGCTTTGTATGTTAGGCAGAGATCACCCCTGAGTAGGCGATATGCGATGGAGTAAAGCTGTAGTTTTTGAGACGGTCTGCATAGGGCATCTGTTTGAGGCCAGTAATCCTCTATGTGAGGTATTTCTGTGGTCTTTCCAGTTGTTGTAGATGTCTTGTGAGGTACATACCAAAAGGGGCGTTGTACTCTATAATGGGTCTAATAAGTGATGAGTAGAGGGGAACAATGACCTCTTTTTTCTGGATGAGAATCTTTTTGTGATGAGATGAGCCACATAGAAGGATTTCCTGACCACTGTGGCGATGTGACTATCAAAGGAGAGACTACTGTCCACCTGTGTCCCAAGGTCTCTTATCACATTTTTGGCATTAAATAGACTACCAGCTATGTGGTAGTTCATGGGTACAGAGTTTTTACCAAAGGGGATGACAATGCACTTTTTGGCATTGAGCTTCAGGCCATGGCTTTGACACCAGGTATCTGTCTCAGTGAGGCCCTTTTGTGGTTTGCCTACATCATTCGGAGTTGCGATTATGGCTCCTAGTTTGCAGTCATCTGCAAACTTTGTTAGCTAAAGACCTTCTGTACTGGTCTGCACTTCAGAGAAGTAGATACCAAACAGGAGAGGACACAGGACTGAACCCTGTGGTACTCCACTTGTCACTGGTCTGATATCGGATTTGGAATATGCTACTTTCACAGTGTGGGTTATGTCCCAAAAAAACAAAAGAACTCTGGAACGGTGCTGTTATGTATCCAAAAATTTTAATAAAACTCTGCCATAAAAAACATACAAACTTCTGAGAGGTAAGCGCTTTCGGGTGTTAACCCTTCATCAGACAAAGGTAAAATGGTGCAGAACACAATTTAAATAAGAACACACCCAATGAACAATTAGTGAAATCAATTCAGTAGAAAACCCGCCTATTTTTTAAGGTGGGTTTAATAGGAACATCATTGAGCCCTGGATTCCTATGTGCCATAAACTCTAGGATCTTCCTTGACTCTTATCTGTTCTGTGTAGTGTTTTATATCACCTCCCCTCTTGTTAAGCCTTACATTGACTATGGCCCTAAAAGTAAAACAATGTGTAGGATGTTCACTAACATGTCTGAACAAAGCATTATGTGTGTCCTTGTTTCTTATACTAGAAAGATGTTGCAATATTCTAACTTTGAACATATTATTCGTCTTGCCCACGTAAAAACATGGGCAAGACTTACAATTAGCCAGATACACTAAATCCTTAGTCCTGCAAGTGGCTTTAGCTTTCAACATATGGGTCCTATTGGTAACAGGATGTATAAAAGAAACATCTTGAGAAATATAAGGGCAGGCCTTGCATCTACCACAAGGCTTGCTGCCTACAGATAAAGCAGGGGTATAAGATAAACTAACATGTTCCCCACATAGAGTGTCTTTTAGACTCTTATTCTTCCTATATCCAAATACTGGAGTCGGCCCTACTATGGTGTTGATTCTATCATCACTAGTAAGAATGTTCCAGTTGTCCCTTATAATTCCAGTGATATCTTTTATATCACTACTATAAGTGAACATAACCTTAAATCTAGCATCCTGTTTCATTTCTCTTGAGGGTATAGCTAAGTCCCTAGCAGGCCTAGATAACCAGGGCTTATATTTATGACCCCTTTTATCTCTATGCTTCTCTATAACATCTTTGGCCATGGTTTCATTATACCCCCTCTCTACAAAAAGGCCCTTCAAACTCTCCAATTCATTGTTGAAACAAATATCAACCATGCAGTTCCTAGATAACCTGGTTAGCTGTCCTTGTACTATGTTGGGAAAAGTGCATCGTGGATGCATACTATCAAAAGTTAAAAATGTATTTTTCCAACACTCCTTCCTATACAGACTCATAGAAAAACCTTGTAAAGTCTGTCCTATTGTGACATCTAAGAAGTCTATCTCAGTATAGGATGTTACTTCTGTAAACTTAAAGAAATCTGTTGTGGAGTGTAGAAAATCAATAAATAATTTAAGGGAGATGGTATCACCCTTCCACAAAATAAAAACATCATCCACAAAGCGTTTATAAAAGCCAATATATGGCTTCCATTCTCTATTGTTAAAAATGTACACATTCTCCCAATAGGCTAGTACCAGGTTAGCATAGGTATTCGCACAGGGTGTGCCCATGGCTACACCCTGTGCTTGCCTATATGTCTGTTCTAGACCCAAAAATACATTATTTTCCAAAACTAACCTAAGTATAGTTGTAACCTGTTTAATATGATGATCTAGGGCTCCATTTTCTCTCAACAATGTATCTATAGCCATTATGCCGTAATCGTTGTGTATAACCGTGAAAAGGCTCTGTATGTCCAGTGTAACCATGAGATAATGTGAATCATGAGGGGCCCTAACTAACCCTCCAAGTGCCTTCAAAAAATCTCCTGTGTCTGTTAATATATTTTCCATTTTATTAACATATGGCCTAAGTGTGGTTTCTAACCATATAGAGGCATTTTCTGTGACCCATTTTCTACCTGATACTATGGGTCGATCGGGGTCTGTCAAAGATTTATGTATCTTAGGCAGGCCTTTGAAGAGTGGTATAACAACCCCTTCCATTCTAAGAAAATTGTATAACTCTTCACTTATGACCATGTCATCCAAGAGTTCTTCCAAGGTCTTGTGGACTTTCTCTATCATATGTTTCACCATTAAAGGGTTCATTAATCTATAGGTGTGTGTGTCAGATAGTAACTGGCTTAATTTGTTGTGATATACCAATGTATCCATCACAACTATGGCCCTCCCTTATCAGCCATCTTAATGGTAATATCTCTATTATCACATAAATTTTGGAGGGCTTGTCTCTGTAATGCAGTTAAATTATAATATTTCTGAGTACTACCATTATGAAAGTATGCCATAAGGTCCCTTTCACAGGCATTAATAAACAGTTGTAAAGATGGTGTCAATGGAGGAACAAACGTGCTAGGCTGTCTAAGTGTGGAACTACTATTAACAACATTGCCAAACATATTTCTAAGAGCCACTCCTGCAAAAAGCATGAGATCCATGACTACATCTTGATAATTGCAAGTCCTGCTTGGGACAAATGACAAACCCTTGTTCAACACATATAACTCCTCAGCATTCAAAACATATGAGGACAAATTATATACAATGTTATCATTGTCGCAGTTACCACAAGTAGTCACTCTAATGTTCTCCACTTCTTGCGCGGGTCTCTGCCTTCGCTTAAGGAGCTTCCACGCTGTCTTCTTTTCACGGGTACTGGTAGAGTTTCCAAAAAATGTCGTTCTGCCGAAGGAATCTTGGGCCGTGCACCCAAGCGTTCATCATTCACTGTTGTCATGTTTGCGGAATCCACTGCGAATGGTGTCTCCGACGTAGTGGCATTATCCACCTGATGGGAAGCCATAGACGCATTCACATCTCTAACATCAAGGGACTGAACAATTGCTACTGCATTCTCGGAAACGTGTGCTGCATCAGCAGCAGAAATCACGTGACCACGTGATTCAGACGTAGTTACATGCAAGCAAGTGGAGTTCGATGCCTCTGGATGTTCCGTATTACCATTAGAATTATCAGAAATGCTAGATGCTGTAGCAAAGGCTCTGTATGGCTGTTTGCTAGTGGTGACATTTCTGTTGGGCAAATCCCCCCTGGTTCTAGCCCAAACAAAGATCTCGCCATTGGAGAAGTCAGTATAGTCTCTAGTAAGTTTGTTCATCTTGGTTGTTTTTAGTTTATTATCGCTATCACGTAGAGAGCGGTAAACCTCTTCTAATTTCTGTGAGTAACCATTACCTATAAAGTCATTACACAGTTTATGTTGTAACGCACCTGTTTCTTGTTTCAAGGTGGCTATCTCAGGTGCAAAAAATTCAATAAGGAGTTCCATATATTGAAAGCTAGTTTTTATGTTAATAAGTTGCCATCTTGCCAACAATGTAGGATAGCGATCTCCCTGCGTAGGCATACAGAGTACTCTCATGCCACGGGGTACAATACCATATGAAAGACATGCTTCAAAATGAAATGTTTGCCATAAGAGGCGTTGTAGTCTCCCCATTTTATAGTTATAGTCTCTGAGGAGTTCCTCAAAATTTTTATCAACTGTTGCTGGTATAGAGTTACTCAAACCAGTGTATTTCAAAGTCACAAAACCCATCTGTAACAGAGGGTTGTCCACAGGTAAGAGATTAGGAAAATTCCTACCATGGGAACGCTGTTGTAAACCATCATTGTCCATAATTCCACTAACAGAACGTTGCTCCACAGACATAACAGCTCAGCACCAATAAAGCACAAAACTGTAGTAAGTCCGAAAAACAAATGCTTGGTGCTGATACCCCAACCAGAGAACAATGATTGAGAAGCCACAAAAACAAAAGAACTCTGGAACGGTGCTGTTATGTATCCAAAAATTTTAATAAAACTCTGCCATAAAAAACATACAAACTTCTGAGAGGTAAGGCGCTTCGGGTGTTAACCCTTCATCAGACAAAGGTAAAATGGTGCAGAACACAATTTAAATAAGAACACACCCAATGAACAATTAGTGAAATCAATTCAGTAGAAAACCCGCCTATTTTTTAAGGTGGGTTTAATAGGAACAACATCATTGAGCCCTGGATTCCTATGTGCCATAAACTCTAGGATCTTCCTTGACTCTATCTGTTCTGTGTAGTGTTTTATATCACCTCCCCTCTTGTTAAGCCTTACATTGACTATGGCCCTAAAAGTAAAACAATGTGTAGGATGTTCACTAACATGTCTGAACAAAGCATTATGTGTGTCCTTGTTTCTTATACTAGAAAGATGTTGCAATATTCTAACTTTGAACATATTATTCGTCTTGCCCACGTAAAAACATGGGCAAGACTTACAATTAGCCAGATACACTAAATCCTTAGTCCTGCAAGTGGCTTTAGCTTTCAACATATGGGTCCTATTGGTAACAGGATGTATAAAAGAAACATCTTGAGAAATATAAGGGCAGGCCTTGCATCTACCACAAGGCTTGCTGCCTACAGATAAAGCAGGGGTATAAGATAAACTAACATGTTCCCCACATAGAGTGTCTTTTAGACTCTTATTCTTCCTATATCCAAATACTGGAGTCGGCCCTATATGGGTTATGTCCATGAGCCAGTTGGCAGCCCATCTTATGACATAGGGATTTATACCTAGTTTAGTGAGCTTATCTATAATTCCAGAGTGGGGGATGGTGTTGAAAGCCTTGACGAGATCTAGATAAGCTGTGTGAACCATTTTACCATCATCTATGGCTTTGGTGACTGCTTCAAAGAAGTCAATCAGGTTTAGGAGACAGGATCTGCCTTTTACAAATCCAAACTGAGTAGGGTCCAGAGTTTGGAGATTACCAATGTCTTTGTTTATGAGTTCCATGATGATACGTTCCATGGCCTTGCAGACCAGGCTCGTCAGGCTAATGTGGTGGTAGTTACCAGGGTCCGTCGTGGCTCCCCCTTTGCGGAGTGGGATAACTGTTGCGGTGCGCCATTCAGTGGGTACAAAGCCTGAGGTGAGGCTATGATTGTACATGGTACTTAGGTAGGGTGCCAGTTCATTCTGTAGTTCGTGTAGAATGCGGCCTGGGATATTGTCAGGTCCCATGGATGCTGTGTTCTTGGCTTTGTAGAGTGTGTTTTTTACCTGTGCAGCCATGTTTATAGGAACTTTGCATTCTTCCAGTATAGAGATGGGTCCTCTAGGGGGTGAGAGGGGGGTAAAGTTAGCACTGAACCTATCTGCTAGGATGTTGGCAATATCAGTTGTTTCTGCATATTTAGTGCCATTATGCTGTAACTCAGAGAAGATCTGAGTGTTCCCATTTAGATTCTTAACATAGCTATAGAATGCTTTGTGGTTGTCTTTAGAGTCAGTGTCAATTTTGTTTTTGTAACTAGCTTTGGAGGATTTTATGAGGGATCTCAGCTTCTTACCGAGGTTGACCAGGGAGCTCCTCCAGTTATGGGATTTTACTTATTTTTGCAACAGTTTCTTTCTTCTGTTGTAGAGTTTGTTTATGGCAGAGGACCACCAGACTGGCTTCCTTTGTCTGGAGGATAACATCTTGGTTCTATTAGGGATAGCATGATCCATGCACTCGTGTAAGTGCTTATAAAGTGCATTTGTGTAGGATTCGGCAGTCATACCTCTATTGTCCGTCTGCATGGTTGTCATGAAGTTTGCCACTTCTGTCTTAAGAAGTGTGAAGTTGGCTTTTGAGATGTTTGTTACGATGGTTTCCCTAATTGGGGCTGGGGGTGGGATGTGGATGTCTAGGCTGATTAGCTTGTGGTCAGATCTGACCAACCAGGAATTGACCTCTGGTGTGGAACACCGGTTTCCAATGTTGGTGATGAACAAGTCTAGGATATTGCTGCCCCTGGTGGGGCTGTGAATAAGTTGATCCAAGGCATTGGTATTTATGAATTCTAGAAAACGTTGAGCAAAAGAGTTGGTACATGAGTAGTTTTCCCAATTAATGGTGGGGTAGTTGAAATTGCCCGTTATTAGGGTGTTGGGTTATACCCTAATACTGTCCAGTGTATCAAGAAATGAGGAGTGTGAATCCTGGGGCATGGTGGGGGGTCTGTAGCAAGCTACAATTTGGATTGCGGTCTTGCCCAGAGTTAGTTGCACTTGGATAATCTCGGATGCATTATGCTGTGCAACTAGCCTGGAGGTGTGGATATCCTAAATGAATATGGACATGCCTCCGCCTTTAGTGCTTCTTTCTGGGTTAGCTGGCCAAAAGGTGTGGTATGAATTGAAGCCTGGTAATGCAGGGGTGCTCTCTGGAGCTTTGAACCAGGTCTCTGTCACTGCACAGATGTCACCAGTTACGGTGGTGAATTTGTCATTTGAACCTTGCCTAAAAAAGGCACGATAGGGGTGGCAAGACTCTTAGCCAGTATCCGGAATCCTAAGGGCGACAGGTGCAGGCCATCTCTGGCAAAGCATCGTGGACTGTTGATCATGTTGTCCCAGGCAGACAAATACTGGATCCCCTTAGAATGACACCAGAAGCTTAGCCAATTGTTGAAGTCAATCATTTTGTCCTTGTACTGTGGTATCATTCTGGGTCTATCTATTTCTACATCCCTCTCTATCTATGTATACATATATGCATATTATATATAGATACATATATAAATATACATACATATACATATAACATACATACATATATATATATATATATATATATATATATTTATATATATATATATATATATATATATATATATATATATATATATATATATATATATATATATATATACCTTTTTATTTACACATACGAATACACACAGTAACATACTGTTAAATATCCATTACTGTACAACCTACATTGTACATTGCACTACAACCTACATTGATATGTGCACATAGCATCCTTCACATACATATGTATGTCCAGCCTTCACTAACAGTTGCAGTATGTTCCCTGCCTTATGCACATCTTCATATATATATATATATATATATATATATATATATATATATATATATATATATATATATATATATATATATATCTACAGACTGCTAACACATATGGAGGGTTCACAGTATGTAGACTATTACATTATTAGTTTACATTACCTTTGTTTGTCACTGCTGTTTGTGATGGCTTGCTGCTGGTTTGCTTGCTGTTTTGTATTGCTTTATTTTCGGTGGCTGTCAATGTGTCTCTTTTTCGGTTTGTCTTTTTTTTTCCCTCTATCTCTCTCTCTCTGTCTCTCCCTCCGGATGTTGCAATGAAAGTATTGCATGTGTGGACTGGGAGTACAGGCTGCTTTTGTTGGTATATGCACATGTGCATGTGATGGCCTCTGCACCAATTGTTAGCCAGCATTTGCTAATTGCATGCAGCCTGCTGTGTGGTAATTGCAGTTCTCACTGTGATTTCAGGACAGTGCTATAAAATGTTAGGTTAGGTAGGCATAGCCCTTTCAGATTTTCAAGGTGGGGACCATGCTGGTATGCTGTGGACACTGTTGTGTGAGTGTAAAGGTTGATATGTCTGTCATATTTCAGGCTGTGTTGTAGGCACTGATATGCATGTTGTACTGACACCTGACTATTGCTTCCTCCAGTTTATTCTTCTCAGTGTGTATGTTAACTGACACCTAATAATACTAATACTGTTTAAATGGGAGTATGTGCTTTCCTGTGGGACTTGTGGAGTAACTGGTATACAGCAGTGGCTCTTGCAATTTGTTGCTATGGCTTCACTATTTGGCCTTTACATTCACTCCTTGAATGCCTGCTAGGTGTCTTTACTGGACTGTGTTGCTATGGCTTTCCTATTTTCCATTTACATTCACTCCTTGTAATGCTTGCTATATTTCTTTCAGCAGCAATTCCTTATATGTTTGTTGTGGTTTGGTGGTACTGCATGCAGTCTGGTCTGGCCAAGGTGTGGGGCTTGACACCTACAAGGGTATTTTATTTTGCTGCTGAGCAATAGTGGCGCCTTGTACTTTGTACTAACAGTTATGGATAGCAGGCACATTCAGTGCTTGTAAACTGCTATACTGTCCTTATTTTATTAGTTGGATACCTCCTTTGATATTTGTGGGTTATACACCTACGTGTGGGTGTGCTTGTGGAAGCTATTCTACAGCTATTCACAGAGTGTGTGACAGCAAACAGAATGATATGCCTGTGAGATTGTGACACTTGCAGGCCTCAGATACTCTCGGGTGTATCTTTTATCAGCCTCAGGGAATGGTTCATATCAGTGGGATACACCCTTGATATATTTCAGATATTCTGCAGTTGTGACTGTGGGGTATTTTGAGCATATGTATTACAACACCATTTCTGACATGCAAGTAGTGCATACTTTCAGTAGTTGACAGTTACCATTACGTGGGATTCCACACCTTTCTGCCTAATGTTAGTACATTTCACAGGGAGTCAGTGGGGCACAGTTAACATTTGTTTTCAAATCAGGGACATCCCTGTAAATCAGTCACAGTTGTGAGGTCTGGCCTCTTACCTGTTCAAATATGGCAGTGTTTATCCTGCTCTGATAGTGTGTGTGGTTTGCAAGATGCTACTGTCACATTATTACCTGCTAGCTACTGACTAGCATGGCTGTTTCTCTTATCACACTAATGTTATAAAAATCCACAAGAATTACCAGTAAAGATACAAGAAAAGCTTTGTGTAATAGCCTTCCTATATTCCCTTTACATTCAGTCCTACTATTTCATGATATATTGCTTTCAGCACAAAGTTCTTGTATATCAGTTATGGCTTAGTGGTAAGTCATGCAGACTAGTGTTTCCATGGTCCTGGGTACGAGACTGACAGAGGAATTTTATTTTGCTGCTGAGCAGACTACAGGCCTTGTCATTCAGAGTGACTAAGGCACTTTTAAGCAGTTGTAAGTGGGTTAGCGCGGAGCTAACGCATGCGCAGTGCCGTTTAGCTTCACGCACACACGCTTAGCTAAGCGCACACAAGCGCACACCCACTTACAACCGCTTAAAAGCGCTTACTGTCACGCACACCCGCGCTAATTTCTTTGAAAGACAGAAAATGGGGAGATAGGAAAGTGGTGAAAAAGGGGGCACAAAGAGGGTAGGACAGTAGGAAAACAAGCTCGCGATTTGCAGGAAGGATGTAGGAAAGGCCCATAGCTGCCCATTTCTTTATCAGCAACAGCTGTGCATATGTCTGTAATTTGGTATGAAATTTGAAACCTTCCACCCCTGAGAGGGGGATGAGGACAACAAAATATGTTGTGCAGCCAATTGTAATTACCACTTCACATGTCCAGCAGATATGTCTGCAAAATTGGCAGCTATGTATGGGGCGTAATTTTTTTTTGTGGGAACAGAGTGCCCTTTTTTATTTTTTTTTTCAGGTCAGAGTGGAATGTGAGGTATAGGAAGTAGGTATATTTGGGGAGGTAGGTAGGGGAGGTTAACAGACAAGACAAACAAGATGCATACAGGGGCAGAGTATGACACATGTGGGGGGGAAACACAATTGATGGGGATGGATGTTTGGATATCGCGAGCCAATGAGCCCACAGATGGCAACAGTGGAACTGAGATCCCCACCCATGGGCAGTTGCCACTGCGCCTTCACGGCCCAGGATGGGGCTGTGCTGGGGGCTGTATAGCACAGGCAGGCACACCTGTGAGTTGCGCCACCCTTGCCTTGAGCTGACGTAGGGGATCAAGCACAGAGCGCCTGATCTCGCTATGCACCACAGACCGGACACTTTGGAGGGTGAGTGGGCGGTCTCCTCTGGCCATGCTTGCAGGGGGGGATGAGCCCCATCCCCTGCAGCACTTCCACCCGAAGGTGGCACAGGGCCACCGGAGGAGGTTCCGGCCTGGGCACTAGTGCCAGGTGCACTCGCCAGCTGAGGTGGGAGAGGTGGGTCTGCTGGAACCCGCCTTCCCTGTTGTCCTATGTTTAGAAATATTTTATGACATTGTGGTTAGTAACAAACAATACCATTCAAAATTAGTTGTAACAGCATGCATCAGTATTCCCATTAACCAAAAACCCATGAATTCCAAACATTGAACAGCAAGCATAACACATGCATATTTTGAACAACAGTACATAATCCAACAGCATGCAGGGTTGATTGATGGCAACAGGCCATCAGGTTTGGATATGTGAACAGGGCATATGCAGCAACGTACATGCAAATATGTTTGAACCAACAGGACAAATGTCCATAGGAATTAATTGTGAATACACATACCCAGTTTGTTGTGGAATGGCATTATTTGTGAATATAGGGTAGGGTGAAGAAATATTTCATTAACAACTTCATCTAGCTATACATATGCTGTACATCTCTAGTAGCTGCAGATATATACCCTACAGGTCTTAGTACAGTTTCCTATATGTAATCTTAGGAATGTTGGTGATGGGACTGTTACTGCTACATTAATATACATTGCATTTTTATTCATACACGTTCATATCTGGCTATGTTCAGGTACAGCATCCTGCTACATTTCATTTATATGGCTCTAGACAACTGTGGATGCTCATTATTTCATATAACCATACTATCTCCATATTGCAAGGGTACCGCAACATATCCAAATTGTGGGACAGACACATTCCAGCTTCAGTACTTTATTTCAAACATTTCACTTTCTGGTTGTGGCTGTCTCATTCATTTCATTATGTACTGACTGCAGTATACTTTATTCAGAAGTTATAACAGCTTTCTTGGTCGATTCATACCTCTTTCTCACACTCCCACTTGTTTTATTTTTACAATTCAAGATGGTACTTATTCTAGGCATTATTAACATGTCATACTTGATTACAACAATCCTTTCCAACAGACTCACTTGTTTCATATGGCAGATTTTCAAAGGGGATGTATTTGACACATGTCTATTGTCTTTGCTGGTTTACCACTGATTTTCAGGCTGCAGCAGGTTATCTGATATTACAATTCAGGTGGGAAATCACTATTTCAGACTTGTTTAATTTTTATTTCTGGATTACAGGCTGCATCACTTATCTAATCATACAATACTAGCAGAATCTTTCTTCTAGTGTTATTTGAACTTTATTAATATGTAACTACACTGAACTCTTTTACAAGCTGTCTCACTTATATTGTATAACAATTACAGACATATAATTGCTAACCTGCCTAGTGGCGCAACCGCTCCAGCCTATCACCATAGGCTCGCCGATTCACAGAACGCACACCTGCAGCTGTAATATAAATGAAATAATATTGGAATATACATCTCCATAATATCAGCTAGGATAATTCCTTACATACATAATTACATGGATACTTACTCAGTAGTGGGGCGTTGGGCATTTGCCGGGCCTCCTGGATCCAACGGTTCAGTTGGTCCTGCTTCCATCTCTTCAGGTCCGCATGGTGGTGACGGACCTGTTCACCAGTCCTTGGTATGCCTGTGGCACTGGTGAGATCATGTGCCAACTAGTTCCACGCCTCTGCCTTATATGCACCCCACAGAACCTGGCCCTGCATGAGTTGACCCTCATGATCATGGACTAGGAGCCAAACCATGTATTTGGACTCAACACCCCACCTCTGTACTCGGAAGCGACTACCCTCTCCTTCACCTGCCATCCTGACTGCAAATAGGTTCCACAATCAGTTATGCTGTGTATTCCAACCTATGGGGCTTATATATGCTGTTTTTCCCGCACTTATCTGTAATTGGCCATTTTGGAATTGTATCAGCTTCACAAAACCTGCTTTGACATGCTTCTATTTCCATTCATTCCTATATATATGCTAATACTGCATTTTTCAGTACAGCTGTCATGGCTTAGTGTTTCAGTACTTTGACTATGATGCACAGTATCCTGGGTTCGAGCCTAGGCATTGCTTTTTTTTTATTTTACTACTGTCTAGACAGGTTAGGAGGTGTGTCTGTTTAAAGGCGGCTTTCATACAGGTTGCTCAATGTTGCCCGCCGGTAAGCCGGTTGGCGCGCTGCGCAGCTCCGCACAAACGGGTTACGCTGGTTAACGCGTTATTTGGCTATGAGCACTCATATTACTCTGTGAGAAATGTTGCACAACTATGGGCACACAGTTTCAGCGTGTTGAAGTGCTGCTCAACTCCGGGCACTCATATTACACCTGTTAAACCACTGCCACCTACGGGCAGACATACTCAGCTTGCTAGAGCACTGCTCAGCTATGGGCACTGATAAACTACTTTATTTTTTTATTGTGTCAGATTTCTTCATAAATACATGGCCCATTTCATTGCATTTTACTTAAATTATAATTATATATATATACATATATGCCAGGGGATTGTTTCGTGCTTATTTCACTAAAAATAAAAAATGATGTTGTTGGGGCTCGAACCGTGACTACCTCCTCTTTGGCTGATGTTTCTACCGCTATGCTATTGCTACTTGGCTTATTTTGCATATTTAGATCTTATACGCTTTTCCACTGAGTGCTAACTGTCGCTGAGTGAAGGACACACCCACACAAATGAGCGCAATTACGGGCAAACATTTTTGAAATTATAAAAAATAATTAAACTGTTCATTTTTACGTTTTACATTTCAGTTGGGTTAATAGTCTGTGGGGGCATGTGTGCTGTTGTGTTTCTTGACATTTCCGCGGACTCGCTCGTGGGAGTTTCCTTTTGTGACTGTGATTCTTCTGGGGGCGTGTCCCTTTGCAGGACTCGCCATGCGGACACGCCCCCTACATTGCTACATGGACCGTATTAGCCTAGGGTGTGATTCAGCATGCCCTCATGAATATGCATAGCATGCTGACATCACCCCATTTAACTGCAGCCTCCGTGTAAGACTTGCTAACTCTTACACGGAGGCTTCGTGAATCCTGCCGAATAAAACTGAATCTTCCTAGTGAACATCTTTAACTCTAAAATTACATCAGCTAACATTTTAACTCTAAAATAACACCAGTTAAACCAATAGCATTATTACTTATTACACAAAAAGGTAAACCTTTTTGTTCAGAAAGATCAAAGCATGTTTAATTTAAAACACATTCAGTACAATTAAATACGTTGAAGATATTCTTAGAAACTGTAATAACATAATTATGCTGTTGTATGCTAGCTGGTCTCAACATTAATAAAACACAATACAGAAGATAAGCACTTTCATCTCTCTGGACATCATCAGAACTGCCAATCACTTCCCATCACATGATTTTATACACACAAAATCAAAATTGCATGTCAAAGATTAACCAATAGCATTCAAAACATGCAGTAAAAGTGTTAAATAAAAGCATTATAAAAATGCAAATATTCAACATATTGTTTAAATTTTCTCATTACATAAATGCTGTTAAAACATTCTAAACTACTTAATAAGTGCAGTAATAAAAATCATTAGCTAAAAAGTAGGTTGTGTTTCTCAAAAATGTCCAGAAAGCATATGATGGGTTGTTCCAGAAGGTCTACCTGATAACACTGACACACCAAAACACTGACAACAAAATAACTGAGACGACAAAACCAAAAGAAACCGAAAGTTCAAAAACATGAAACTTCACATGGCAGACAAATCCCGACAATCAACAAAACAAATACCTTTCCTGAAAAGCACACACACAACACAAGCACACCAAAAACCTTACAAACCTACACTAAACCTTACATACAAAACTATCTAGGCACTAACCTTAACCCAAACCCTAACCCTAAGGTCCGTCACTATCGCACACTTACCTTACCCGCACCCTAACCCTAACTCACTTAATCTGCCTCTAACCCTTAAGTCTGTCACTATCGCACACTTACCTTACCCGCACCCTAACCCTAACTCACTTAATCCGCCTCTAACCCTCAAGTCCATCACTATCGCACACTTACCTTACCCGCACCCTAACACTATCTCACTTAACCCGCCCCTATACCTAAAGTCTGTCACTATTGCACACTTACCTGACCTGCACCCTACCCTAACATGCATCACTATCACACACTTACCTTACCCACACCCTGACCCTAACGTCTATCCCTATTGCACACTTACCTTAAAATGTTGGTGTTCTCAGCATCGGGATTCTCAACTGTCGGTCTTCTCCATTGTCATTCTTCCAGTGTCGGTGTTCTCGTCATCAGCGTTTAGAACTTTCGGCATTTTCAGGTAGACCCGTTCCAGAAAATGATGATAAAAAAATACTAAAATCCTGCTGCATACATTTTTAAGTTGCTGATGATGGAAATAATCTCATTAAGCCCATGAGAGGTGAGCATCCCAAGCTATTTCTCTCCACCGCCTCACTTCCTATTCATGTTAAACAAAGCCCCTCATTGGCCCTATTTAAGGATAATTTGGACGATTGGATGGGTAACTGGAAATTCACCCTGGGAGTTCTACCTGTGTCCTTTAGGACAGGGGCAATAGGTGCTGAATTTAGTGTCTGCTTGAACCAGACATCCTTGGGTTGAACTTGGCTAGGCTTGTAAGGTCCCTGGGGCCATTAGCCTTGTAACCTCGTATGATCCTCTGATTCTATAATCCTCCAATGTCAAGGCCATTCCCAGTTACCTTGGTCACAGTTAGAATTTCATCTTACAGTGACTTTGAGACAGGTACACTTTTGCAATTGAGGTTAGCTTTCAAAAGTTTAAAAAAAAAAATAGTACATTTTCGTATTGTTGATAGAGTATTTCATGTTAGGGTCTGGCAGATGGTGCAAACATTACGACTGTAAGCTATAAATCCCATGTTATGGGGTTTGATTCTCTCACTCCTCATTTTCCTCCTGTGTGACCTTGATTAAGTCATTTAACCAGCCATTGGTTCCCAGATCACCAGTGAAAAGGAACTGTGTGTCCAGTGGGCCTACCGGGCTAACAAATAGGATTGTTGGTTTCAGAGGGACAGTATTTAGACAGCTCTTTCAGTTTTTGCCATGATACATGTGGGTCTTTGTAGCTATATTGGAGAGTTTTGGCTAGTGTTATGTTTTTTAAATGTGGACATTAATTTATATTTAACAGCTTGAAAAAAATAGAGCATTTTAGTAAAAAATGGCTCTTGCCTCAACTGGTAACCATTTGGCCTATTCTGTGGTATAAATGACCAAGGCACAAAAAACTGTTAAATAACACACAGGTCCAAACGACTGTAGAGTCTGCACAAAGATTTAATATTCAAACCAAATGAAAAAAAACTTTAAGTGCTCTATTCTGTGGTATCACAGAAGTGTTCCTTCATATGGTAAATGAAAGACTCCAATTATTTTATTCTCATCTATTTAAAGGGTAGAAATATTGGATAGGGAATTTGGAGAGATTAGTGATAGACCATATTCAAGGCAGGGAATAGGAAATTTTTGTCTATTGATGCTTAAGATTCAGTAGTAAGCATGTGGGAGATTATACAGAGTACTTCTAGTTGGTTTAGGACTCTGTCAACCTGGTGTTCCATTTGTCTGCCAAATGGCAACTTGCTATCTATATAATTCCCAGATACCTTTGTAGTTCATTTGGTGGCATGGAGGTTACTTCTGGACCCTTAAAGTTTAAAAGATGTGCTTTTCTTCTGCCAAGTTCCTGATATGGCAGCAGATTTTTAAGTATTAACAGATTTTTAGTAATCAACAAATTCTATATCTGGGCTAAATCCTCTTATGAACATTACAGTGTTAATCATGTAGCCATTTATTTATTATTTCCACTATCTTCTCAATTTCTGTACCCAGGATACTCCAGGAACATGGACTCACATCACATCCCTTTTACTAATATGTCCAGCATGCATCATTTCCATTCCCCCTTTGGAAATTTCAGATAGGATCCATCCTATATCAAATCCAACTCTTATAACAACTTTACATGCTGATTCTACAAGATTACATGCCATTTAAATACCGTCCTCATTATTCTCATATCATGCACTGCAGTCCTTCTTTTATTTCCTGGCTACCCTGCATTTGCAACAGAGCATTATCCCCTTCTAATGTGCATTATGCAATCTTATACATCATGATACTGTTGCCTTTTATCACAGACCACAGACCCATAGCAGCTTTTCTGCCCATCCAGACACGGTCAATCTTAGCAGGCAAATACTAAATAAATGAATAAATAAATAAATAAATAAGTAACATTCTAGGGAATACAATTGTTTTGATCACACAGTTCTTCCAAGATACTTTTATCTTACATCACCTATCCAGTCTGGAATTCAGACTCTTTTTCAACACTTCTTAACTGTTTTCTGTTGTCTCCTTTCTAATGCCATTCATCTTAACCTTTAGATGTCTAGACTTCATGTTTTCTGATTCCTTGAGTTTTTTCTTCTCTCCCAAATGTTTCCCATGCTATCTTCTTCATATATTTTAAGCTTCATATGTTTTTAAACAGACACATGTTTAAGATGTGTTTCCCACAAAACATACCACCTAATTCACTGCTGCGGATTAGGATGTCAGTAACATACCTCTCAACTATACAGATTTTCACACAATGTCCAAATTTATGCCTTGCATTTTTGGTCTGTTCCTGACAGAAATTGTGCTTTTTTTGAAAAATCACTGGGATGGCATTTGAGTTTCAGACTTCACATCCTTCAGAAAAATGCATGCTGACACAAATCCTGTTATTCTAGCAACTCTCTTTGTTTACAAGAGCAATATTTAAAATGTGTCCCTATTTTTAGGTCTTTGAACCTCCATTGTGTCAGGCTTTGTCCAGATTTCTTGTGCTAAGAGGCTGAGAGTTATGGTTAGTAATAATAAGTGATGACAACGTAATATGAAGAATTGGTAAGGCTAATCATATTAGCACGCTTACATATGTAGTGATAGACATCATCAGATAAAGAAGTTATAATTCACTGTATATTAAGATTAATGTATGTGATTGTAACTAAATAATGTTAAACATGGGTGGCACGGTGGTCTGAATTTTGCACTGCTGTCTTGTGGCACTTGGATCTCTAGCTAATTTTCTAGTAATTGTGCTTTCATTAGGGCATCTACAAGACCTGCCTGTGTCTGCATGGGTTATTGCAGAGGTGGTTTCTTCCAACATCCCAAATCCATGCCAGTAGATAAACTGGCTACATTCCAAGCTGCCCATAATTTGTTGTGATTCTCAGTAATAATGTTTTCTGGATGGTGTTCCACCTGGTACTGGTTTCTTAGCTTAAACCTACTGACTGCAGGATAACCACTAGTTCCACTAGATCCGCTAGAAGACTAAACTGGATAAAGTGAAGAGAATAAAAATGACTGACATGAATGAATATAAAATTAGGAAAATGATTATAGGTAAATACTAGGCCACCTGCTCTTACAGGTGATTTTAAGTTATGACAATTTTACTTTAAAGGTGAGAATTAAACCCTGTACCTTGTATCTGTGAGGTAAACACCTTAACCATTATGCCAACCACCAACCTCTCACCCCCAATTATGGAGAAGACTAGCTCCTTATTATGCTTCATTTTACATAAACATTGCACACTCTTAATAAGCATCTGCATCTTATCTCCTGCTGCTGCTTACAATTGCCCCAATGTGGCAGCAGGAGACGGGAGGGGGGGGAACTGAGTGAGGGGAATAACAGCTACAGATTTCCATGGATGATTACGGTATGCTTTCAGATAAAACCAAGAAACCATAGTCAAAAGGATTAATACACTGCATGTTCCTAATGCTAGAGACATGATTTGTTTTCCATCAATGGTAATTTAACTATCTTGATGCATTGCTGAATTTATGTCACAAGGTACACTGGTAGTTAAGTTTGTACCCCATGTTCTAGATAATGTTCAGGATGTACAAGGACAAAATGATTGATTTCAACAATTGGCTAAGCTTCTGGTGTCATTCTAAGGGGATCCAGTATTTGTCTGCCTGGGACGTCATGATCGACAGACTACGATGCTTTGCCAGAGATGGCCTGCACCTGTTGCCCTTGGGATTCCATATACTGGCTAAGGGTCTTTCCACCGCTATAGTGTCTTTTTTAGGAAATGGTCAAATGACAAATTCACCACTGTAACAGGTACAAGCAAGCAAAATCTGAGGGTAATGCTACTCAATGGTAGAAGTCTAAACCTCAAAATGCATTCACTTAAGGCACTCCTTAAAATGGAGAACATCAACTTCTGTGCAGTGACAGAGACCTGGTTCAAGGCTCCAGATAGCACTCCTGTATTACCAGGCTATAATTCATACCACACCTTTAGTCCACCTACCTGGACCGAAACACTAAAGGTGAAGGCGTGTCCATATTCATTAAGGATATCCACACCTCCAGGCTAGTTGCTCAGCATAATGCATCTGACATTATCCAAGTGTAACTAACTCTGGGCAAGACCATAATCCAAACTGTAACTTGCGACAGATCCCCCACCATGCCCCAGAATTCCCACTCCTCATTTCTTGATACACTGGAAAATATGAGTGTACAACCCAACACCCTAATAATGGGCGATTTCAACTACCCCACCATTAACTGGGAAAACTACTCATGTACCATCTCTTCTGCTCAATGTTTTCTGGAATTCATAAATTCCAATGCCTTGGATTAACTTATCCACACCCCCACCAGGGGCAACAATATCCTAGACCTGGTCATTACCAACATGGGTGATTGGTGTTCCACACCAGTGGTCAATTCCTCGTTGGTCATATCTGACCACAAGCTAATCAGCCTGGACATCCACATCCCGCCCCCACTCCCATTAGGGAAACCACTAAAAAATTTCTCCAAAGCCAGAAGTGTCAAACTTCACGACACCCATGCAGACGGACAATAGAGGTACGACTGCTAAAAACTACACAAATGCACTTTATAAGCACTTACACAAGTGCATGAATCATGCTATCCCTAACAGAAACAAGATGCTATCTTCCAAAAGAGGGAAGACAATCTGGTGATCCCCTGCCATAAACAAACTCTACAAAAGAAGAAAGAAACTGTTGCAAAAAAGAGTAAAATCCCATAACTGGAAGAACTCCCTGGTCAGCCTTAGTAAGAAGCTGAGATCCCTCATAAAATCCTCCAAAGCTAGTTATGAAAACAAAATCACCACTGATTCTAAAGACAACCACAAAGCATTCTATAGCTATGTCAAGAATCTCAATGGCAACACTCAGATCTGCTCTGAGTTACAGCACAATGGCACTAAATATACAGAAGCAACTGATATTGCCAACATCCTGGCAGATAGGTTCAGTGCTAACTTTACCCCTCCTCACCCCCTAAAGGGCCCATCTCTATACCGGAAGAATGCAAAGTTCCTGTAATCATGGCTGCACAGGTAAAAACCACACTCTCCAAAGCCAAGAACACAGCATCCATGGGACTTGACAACATCCCAGGCTGCGTTCTACATGAACTGCAGAATGAACTGGCACCCTACCTAAGCACCATGTTCAATCATAGCCTCACCTCAGGCTTATGCTCACTGAATGGCGCACAGTGACGGTTATCCCACTCCACAAAGGAGGAGCCACCACGGACCCTGTGAACTACTGCCCCTTTAGCCTAAAAAGCCTGGTCTGCAAGGCCATGGGACATATCATCGTGGAACTTATAAACAAAGACTTTGGTAATCTCCAAACTCTGGACCTCATCCAGTTTGGGTTTGTAAAAGGCAGATCATGTCTCCTAAACCTGATTGACTTCTTTGAAGCAGTCACCAAAGTCGTAGATGAGTGAAAGGTGGTTCACACAGCCTATCTAGATCTAGCCAAGGCTTTTGACACCATCCCCCACTCTGGAATTATAGATAAACCTCACTAAACTAGGTATAAATCCCTATGTCACAAGATGGGTTGCCAACTGGCTCACTGACAGAACCCACACTGTGAAAGTAGCAGACTCCAAATCTGACATCAGACCAGTGAAAAGTGGAGTACCACAGGATTCAGTCCTAGGTCCTCTCCTGTTTGGTATCTACTTTTCTGAAGTACAGGCTAACACAGAAGGTCTTTGGCTAATGAATTTTGCAGATGACTGCAAACTAGGAGACATAATTGAAACTCCTAATGATGTGGACAGCCTACAAAAGGGCCTCACTGAGACAGATTCCTGGTGTTAAAGCCATGGCCTCAAGCTCAAGGCCAAAAAGTGCATTGTCATCCCATTTGGTAAAAACGCAGTACCCATGAGCTACCAAATAGGTGGTAGTCTACTTAACACCGAAAGTGTGATAAGAGACCTTGGGCACAGGTGGACAGTAGTCTCTCCTTTGATAATCACATCGCCACTGTAGTCAGGAAATCCTTCTACGTGGCACACCTCATCACAAAAGGTTTCTCATCCAGGAAAAAAGAGGTCATCGTTCCCCTCTACTCATCACTCATTAGACCCATTATAGAGTACAACAACTGGAAAGGCAGCAGAAATACCTCACAAAGAGGATTACCAGCCTCAGACAGATGCCCTATGCAGACCTTCTCAAAAAACTTCAGCTTTACTCCATCGCATATCGCCTATTCAGAGGCGATCTCTGCCTAACATACAAAGCTATGTCAAACTCAGAGCTGTTGGACATGCTCCACTTAAAGAAATCCCAATTGCTCCAAGCTACACACTCTATGGACCTAAACCTTGTCACCACAATAAACAGAACATGCTGGAGGGATAGATTCCTGTCCCAGAGACTTCCCTTACTCTGGAACAAACTACCTATCTATATCAAACAACGCTCCTCATTAGCACTTTTCAATAAATATCTTGATGATTGGATGGGAAATAAGAAATTCACCCCGGGGATTACCTCTGTGGCTCTGCCTGACAGGGGCACAGGAAAATATTTTTCTTGGGTGTCGAAAGCCAGAGTACCTTTTTGGCTAGGCTTGTATAGGCTCTAGGGCAGATAGCCTAGTACCTACCTATTAACCTATGAACCTATGTACATTGGCAAATCACTGCATCTGTTGAAATGTGTCAGTTGTTATATTTTCCAGCTCCCTGAACCTGCTATTTCAAATGACTAAGCTCTACCTGCCGAGGAGCTCTGCAGTCCTTCCCATGGCATATTCCCCACAATGTCAATAATGCCATGCGCTATTCTTCTGGTTCACCATCTCAGTCTAGTCCTCAGCATCTGCTGCAGTATACACTAAAACACCTGCGATCATAGTAGATAGAAAGCTTAGCATGTGTTATGATACCAGTATGTATAAATAATGTGATACCTAAGAGGGATGCATCAGATGTAAGGTACTCTACAAACAAACATCACCTAGAGCACCTTAATATGATGCTTGGCATAGACACACACACACATAGGCAAACAACAAAATTCATGTGGAGGATGCTGCACATAGCATCGCATTTGTGATGACTCAAAATGAAAAGTACTGATATGCTGAAAAAAAAGACAGAAAAAAACAGAAGAGTGAGTATTAAGCATTGCTCTTCTTCTTTAAATTTAGTTTTTGCAGAGGCAAGTCCCCCCACACCCCTAAAACATATGTATACCAACTCTGAAATTACCGTAGTATGCTGAGAAGGAAATATTCTGAGAAGTGCCATCTTGGACTTAGTATATGTAAGTTTGTATTTCTGGCAATTCATTGTCCATATTATGTCACTCAATTGTGTGGGTCTCGATTTTTCAGATGCTTACTTTACAATGGTGGGTTTAGTGTGTTCTTGGATTGCCATAACAATTGTTAATAAAATGCAAACATTGCTAAAACAAAATTTAAAATGGGTTAGTGCTGAAATGGCAGTTGGCTTATTTTCACCCAATAAAAACACACATTTTTAGGAGTAAATTTATATATAGCTGGAAATACATATTATTATAAACTATAGTGACGACAGAAACCTGTGATGAGTGCTTGCTACCACTACTGGGTAGCAACAGGAAAATGAAAGTTTTCTAAGTTTTAGATATTATGGAGGCTAGACAGTTTCTACAAGATAATGTACCTCAGCAGGTCAAGCCTAGAATTAATGCAGTTGTGAGGATATTAACTTATTAGCTTGAGATGAGTGGCTACAAGGACAGGAAGGCACAGTGGTGCACAAGCAGCCTTTCTACATCACAACTAGAAGACCTGTAGTTCAGTTCTCTACTAGAGTGACATCTGTATAGTCTGCATGTGCTCCCTGTGGTCCCTGTGTGTTTTCCCTGGATGCTACATTTCATCTGAACTCCAAACGGCATGCTGTAGATAAAATGGAATTCTCCAGAATGTCTGTTTGTGGCTTATGTTCATGTGCGATATAGGTGAAAGTGTGAGTTTTGTGACAGACCAGCATCTTGTCCAGACTGAGTTTCAATGTTTTGCACATACTGGTTGCCAGGAAGGGCTCTGCTATGTATGTAACACAATAGAGGATAAAGTGGATTATCAGAAACTAGAAGGATGAACAGATGGATGGATGGATGGTTGGATGAATGACTAGATGGACGGGTGAATTACATCAGGGTACAAGAATGACTGGAAAAAGATATTACCCAGGATTCACTAATCTTCAGTGTAACACTAAATTAGTCTTACACGGAAGAGCCAGTCTTAGAGTAAGATGCATATTAATGAGGGCATGCTGCCTCAACTCTAAAACTAACACGGAGCGTGGACGAGTGTAGGGAGCATGTCAGACGACCGATCAGTTCAAAAATCCATGCCCCTGCAAGTTTGAAACTCAGGAAATGTCTAGTTACCTGAGCGAGTCTGCTCACATGGGTACATTCTAACACTACACTCTCCCATATAATAAACCCCGTACAAATATAAAAAGTAAAATAAATGTTTTTTTTTTTCATTTCTGATATAGCTGCCCGTATTTGCGTGGGTTTGCCCATTGCTTAGCTACAGTTAGCAGTTTAGACACCAAAGAGGATAATAAGAAAAATATATGCAAATGAGGCGAAATAGCGATAGCATAGTGGTAAGAACCTTTGCACAAAGAGGAGGCATTCCCGCTTCAAGTCCCACCACTACACTTTTCATTTTCTGTTGGAAATCTGTATACAAAAATATTTCCTGACGTGTATTATTTGAAGTATTGTAAAAATCATTGAAATGTTATATGTAGTAGTGAACAAATTACATATATATATATATATATATATATATATATATATATATATATATATATATAGGAAGGTGAAATGGTTATGCATACTGATGCACGAGTAACTTGTTTTAAGCAATGTAAAGCACTGCTAAGCATATTTTACCAGTATTGAGTATATTTATATTTAATTTCTCATAGCTGAGCACTGCTTTAACTAGCGCAATGTCTTTGCATGTAGCTGTGCACCATGCTAACCAGCGTAACGTCGGGCAACGTCAGGCAACGTCGAAGAACATCGGGCAGCATCAGGCAACGTCGAGCAACGCTGAGCAAAGTCGGGCAAAGTTGAGCAAAGTCAGCTAAACACGGCCACACCTCCTTTACTGTACCTTAACCATTCAGGTCTGGCCATTAGGAAAATAAAAAACAGTGACAGGGCGTGAACTCGGGATACTGTGTACTATAGTCACAGTACATAACCACTAAGCCATGACAGCATTTCATAACCATGCACTTTCAACAGACACATATCTATCAAAGGAATATCAAATATTGCTAACATCAGCTAAGCAGGTGTGCCTACAGCTGAGTTTTTTCAAAACTGGCCAATCACAAATAAGTGTGGGAAATGAGGCATATTTAAGCTCCACAGGCAGGAATACTTGCCATAACTGGTTGTAGCTCTCTTCTGCAGTCAGCATGGCCAGTGTTGGAGGAGGCACTTGATTTCGAACTCAATGTTGGGGCACTGAAGAGGCCAAAGTAATAGTTTGGCTCCTTGTCCACAATCATGAGGAAAGACTCCTGTGGGGCCAGTACCAGGGCACCCAATACAAAACAGAGACCTGGAATTGCCTAGCTCATGATCTCACCAGTGCCACTGACATTCCTTGGACTGGTGAGCAGGTTAGGCACCATTACTCTGACATGAAGCAAAGTAAGAAGGATCAACTGGACCAATGGATCCAGGAGGCCCGTGGGATGGAAAATGCCCCACTACTGAGTAAGTAGCCATTGTATTAAGTATTTAAGAATTGCTATTTTTGTCTATACTATGGTTAGGTATGTATCATTATCACTGCATTTACTTCACAGTTGCAGGTGTCCGGGCTATGAATCAGCAAGCCCATGAAGATAGGCTGCAAAGGCTGCGTCACCAGGCAGGTCAGTAATTATTCTGCATGTACTGTTATATAAAATAAATGAGAGAGCCTTCAAAAAAGTGTTTTAACCCAATAAATAAAAGTAATAATTATTTAATAAAGGTATAATTCCTGGAGTGCGTCTGTGTGATTTTCTTTGATATGTTGTTGTACTGTTGCATTTTAGAAATAGTACTGCTGTATTAAGCAGTGTTAGCTAACCCACACTTGGGTAGGCCCATATAAAGTGGATGAAAGGAGTGCCAGAAGCTTTTATGCATATTCACAGCCCTTAACTGTTGGTTCATGCCCAGCATGTACAGGTTAATCTGGCACATGAGTAGCTTGGTACTGTGTTCCCCAGAAATGTCAGTGTGCTGCCAGAAATGTAGGGAGCTGTTAACATATAACTGATAATTTCACCTGAACATATCTAGATAATTATATGAAAGTAGAGCTGTCAGTGTACCATCTCAGTAGTAGTGTGTGTGAGCAACTCTCAAAATATGTAGCAGTAACATCTGCATCCTGGACAGTTTGTATGTCAGATACAGCTCATGTATATAATGATTTAGCAAAATCCACTTGCACAATAGAAGGACATTGGGTAGTATAATAATACATGTAAGGGACATATAATTGCAGTTAATAGGAATGTAGTGTAAACTAGAAGGATATATAAGTTGTTAATTGAGCAATCTTTTCCACCCTACTGTATGTGCATAAAAAATGCAATTCCACACCTCAATGGGTATGTCTAATCTCAAAACATTTGTTGGGACATATGTCCTATTGGTTTATAAATATTTGCATTCATTTCTATGCATGTGCCCTGTTCAAATACCACAATATTGGTGGCCTGTTGCCATCAATTAAATCTGCATACTGTTGTAATGTCCACTATTGTTCTATATATGCATGTGTTATGCTTGCTTTTCAACTGTTGAAACTCTGGTGTGTTGGGTTAATGGGAATACGTCTGCATGCTGTTATAACTAACTGGGAATGCTGTTTACTGTTACTAACCCATATCTGTATTAAATTCTCCAAAACATAGTTCGTATGGGAAGGCTGGACCCAACTGTCCCACCTCAGCTGGCCATGGCACCTGGCACCAGCAGGTCCAGTGCCCAGCTTGGGACCTCCTCCTCCATTGGCCCTGTGCCACCTTCAGGTGGAAGCACTGCAGGGGATTGGTCTTGGCTCCCCGTGCAAGTGTGGGCGGAGGAGGGCCACCTATCATCCTTTAAACGGTCTGGGCTGTGGTGCGTAGAGAGATCAAGTGTTCTGTTGCAGAACCTCTACGCCAGCTTGAGGCATGAGTGATGCAACTCCCAGGTCAGCCTGCCCCTCCTACACAGCCCCCAGCACAGCCACCCTCTGGGCTGCGAAGGTGCAGTGGTGACTGCCCATGGGTGGGGATCTCAGTTCCACTGTTGCCATCTGTGGGCTCATTGGCTTTCAATTTCCAAACATCCCTCCCCATCAATGGTGTTCACCCACCACATGTGTCATATTCTGCCCCTGTATGCATCTTGTGTGTCTTATCTGTTTACCTCCCCAGCCTACCTCCCCAAATATACCTACTTCCCCTACCCCACATTCCACTCTCACCTGAAAAAAAAAAGGGCAATCTGCTTCCAAAAAAATATTATGCCCCATACAAAGCTGCCCATTTTGCACACATGTCCCCTGGACACATAAAATGTTATTTAATTGGCATTACAACATACTTTATTGTCCTCACCCCTCTCTCAGGAGTTGAAGGTTTCATATTTACCTCCAAATTTATTCCATATGCACAGCTGTTGCTGTTAAAGAAATGGGCAGCTATGGACCTTCCCTACACCCGTCCTGCACATCCCAAGCTATTTTCCCTACTGTCTTTCCCTCTTTGTGCCCCTTTTTCACCACTTTCCTATCTCCCCATTTTTCTTTTCTTTCAAAGAAATGAGCGTGGGGGTTAGCTGGAGTAAGTACTATTAAGCAGTAATTAGCAGGTTTGCGCGAGTGTGCACTTGTTTGCGCTTAGCTAAATATTGCAAAGCATTGCGCAAAACTGCGCAAACCCACTTACAACTGCTTAAAAGTGCCTTAGTCACTCTGTATGTGAGGGCCCTTGTTCTGCTCAGTAGCAAAATAAAACACCTCTGTCAGTCTCAAACCCCGGACCTTGTACACACTACATTGCATGAAATACCACTAAGCCATGGTAGATAAACAACAAGTTGGTGCTGAAATAAATATATCATGCATCAGAATGAGTGAATGTAAAGGAAAAATAGGAATGCCATACCACACAACTTGTACTGTGGATCTTTACCAACAGTTGTTGTGGGATTACATTACATGACTGTGATAAGAGAAGCAGCCATTCTAGCAGGAAATAATGTTACACCATCACTTTACAACCCACACACAGTATCATAGCAGGACAAACACTGGCATATCCGTTTAGGGCAGAGGTCATACCTCCCAACTGTCCCTAATTTTCATGGATGCCCCTGATTCTGAAACAAAATTCAGCTCTGTCCCTCCAAATCCCTCCACAAACTACTGACTTTGGCCAGAAAGGTGGTGAAGTACACGTAATGAGTAATGACAATAATTAAGAGTTAGGCACTTCTTTTACTTCAGAAAAGGTGTATTAATCCATATGCTCTGGTTCTCTCAAAGTCTCAACTTAATGGCACTAATATTTTAAAGGTGTCCATTACTTTTTCTCTACTTTTCTCTGAGTCTGTTCAAATATGTACCTGAGTGTTTGAGAGGTCTGGCAGAGGCAGAAACACAGAGGCATATCAGCCTTTCTGCTGTTACACACTGTGCAAATAGCTTTGGAAAGAGTTCCGGAAGCATACCCTTATGTAGGAATACAACACTGAAATACAAAAGGATGCAGTCATGTACTGGTAGCAACCAACTGTAACAATGCCATTGCTCTAGTGCTGAAAAGACCTGTGTGGTGCACAGACAAAGAATAACAGGCTAATCTCTGTCTACCAGGTGGATAGGTCCACATTTTGGAGTTATGCAGACAGACTACTTGTCTTGATAAACTAACATATACACAGCAACCCTGTAAGTCCAGCAAGATAGCATTCACATAATAATACATACGCTCTCTGTACTTCTGCACCCCTACCCAAATGTAGAATATACCTGTGTGTGCAGGGTCTACCAAGGATGTAGGTAAGCATACTCACAGTACTGAAATGTGTCCAGTTTTCTTGGGCAGCTTGTGCTAATGTCAACACTAAAAAAGCACAAATGGTTTAGAACTGAGTAAATGAATATTCACAGTATAGCAATTCACAAACAATTCTTGTGCCAAAGGAATACATCTCAATAACTAGCTTTGTATGGCAGTTAATTGTAAAATTTGAAAAGAAAGTACATCCTCCCATGTATCTTGGCTTAGCATTTTGAGGGGTGAGTACATTTCTACACTGACAAGTGTGTACTGGAAGCAGCAACATTTAGGTCTGAGCACAACATGTAAATCACTGGCTACACCCCTGGCTTTAGATATAAGAACTATACCAACCTTCTGTCTTAAACAATGATGTCCACAGCAAACAAGGATGATCTCCATCCTGGAAAGCTGAAAGGGCCACGCCTACCTGAGTTAGAAATTTATAGTACTGGGTTGCTATGACAGTGATTACTGCAATTACTACACAGCAGGCTGAGTGCAATTAGCAAATGGTGGCCACTAATTGATGCAGAGGCCATCAGATGCTCATGTGCAAATACCTGCAAAAGCAGGCTGCAATTGCTGCCAACAACTCGATCACTCTATTGCAGAGACTGACAGAGAGAGAGACAGAGAGAGAGAGAGACAGAGAAAAAGAAAAAGAAATAATACCAAATCATACAAAGGAAAGGTATGTGACACATATGTATTTACTGGCATGTAGTAGATGTTTTTGAAGAGTAGTCTACATAATGTGAACCATTCATATGTGGCAGCAGTACTTATCTATGCACAGATGTCCTGCTTAACTACTGCTATTGACAATAAAGTGTGTACCTGTGGGCAGTGGGACATACCTGTGAAATGTGCAGCTCAGCATTAAATGTCAAAGATCTGATCCATGTTATCTGTGTTCTGTACAGTAGTGTGGCCAATGGCTGTTGGCGGGATTAGCGTTGCCATTATATAAACATGGGTGTGACTGATCAACACATGCATGATAGTCGTATTAAAGTGTAGCTTAGCATTGGAAACTGCTGTAGCAGTCTAGTATGCATATCTAGCATTTGTAGCTATATATACCCCCTGTAATGTTAGTGTGTGTTCACATGTGGCACCTGTTTGTGTTGCAGCAAGGCCCAAACCGTTCAGCTGTGAGGTCCAGGGACTTACAACAGTGTGGACTGTGTGTGTGTGCCACACACATATGGAGAAATATATATGTGTCATATATATTCACATCTGTATATGTGCATAGAGCAGGTGACATATTGCAACTGTTTGTGAAGAGTGGAGATATATATTTTGGTGAAGGTTAGTATGCAGATATTTGTATGTAGGTTTTAGTGTGTAACAAACAAGACAGCATACAGTGCTACAGTGCTGGTACATGACATGTGGTGGTTAAACAGTGTGGGTGGTTTGTTCAGTTTGCAATGTTGAAGCCAGTGAGGCCTGCTAAAGCTACCTGGGCTGTGAACACTTTCAATGCATTTATCACAAGACTGTGTGATATTATTACATTACTGTACACCTCACATCCTTTGTATAATTGATATTCCTACTATGAAAGGTGAAATGTATATGTGCCTACATATATATGTATATGTACACCAATGGATGTGTATATGTGTGTGTATATATATATATATATATATATATATATATATATATATATATAGATATATATATATATATATATATAGAGAGAGAGAGAAAGAGTCATATATACTCATACACACCTACATCTATTTGCTGCAATAGATTCTCTGTACTGTTGACTGACTGTGATGGTCAGTGTGTTTGTGAATACGTCAAAGATATGTATTTGTGGGATAGCTTAGTGGGAAACTGTTTATGTCATGGTATTATGGGTCCTTGTTTGATCCCAGCAAAAGCTGTGTATTCTGTTGCCAGGCAGAAAAAATGCTATGACATACAGTGTGACTAAAGCACTACCTCTATGATTATTGATCGGTACTGATGTTGAATCCAAATCCTGTGTGTACTGTAGTACTACTTGAAGCTCTGGGCCTGTACAGCAAAGTATGGTGTATGTCCACATTGCTTGCATCCACTGTTTTGTGTGGTCCCTGTATTCATCACAGATTACATTCCTCAAGATTAAGGTTTTGTAAGTACTGACACACAGTACTGTATAGTACACACATAAAGCTTATCTGGGTTGCCATACCTTTGTGTCCTGTAATTATGTCTGATGTGTGTGTGAGTATGTCTGTAACATGTCCTCTGGCATATATGTGGTAAAACATATAACTGCATATCTAGCAACATTTATAGTGGACTACAGCAGCATGCTACCTATATTCCCAATTGTGCACATATTTTGGCCATGGGATTGCCATTAACAAGTTGTGTGGTATAATAGTAATAACTTTACTGGACCTTACACTCATTGTGATGGATGACATATTTCTTTACACATCAGCTTGATGTATATCTGCTGTGGCTAGGTGGTTTATTGTGTTGCATACAGTGTGCCAGGTACTCTTGTATAGTCTTATATAGTGATTTTATTTTGTTGCTGTGCAGAACATGTTTCATTAGACAGAGTGAGCCAGGCACTTTCAAGCAGTTGTGGGGTGAGCAGTGATAAGTGGTAGTTAAAGTGTTTCACTCTCAGTTAGCTAATAGGTTGCTATATATGGCAGTTCATTAATATATATCTGTACTGTATAATGTTAAATGTGCCATATGACTTGCTCAGACATATTTTGTCTTTATGTCTTCCAGGGATCATGGCACATCACAGAAATCCCAGCTATAGTAGTGTTAAAGATGAGATCATTACTAGCTGTATGATTCAGCACTACAGTCTAATGTTCTCACGAACCAGCCAGAACCAGCAGGAGCGTACTGCAATGTGGCAAGATGCTGTCCAGAGGGTAAATGAGTTAGGCCTGCATAACCAGACATATGAGCAGGTACGCCACCACTGCAGTGATATACACAGACATGTTCGTCAGCGTGCTTCTGATGTGCGGAGACAACAGCTTGCAACAGGAGGTGGTGTTAATATCCATCCCCCCTCACCAGAGTGGAGGAGCTGCTCATGAGCCTCGTGGAACCTGCCCAACAACAACAGCAGCAGACATACACTATGATGGAGGTTGGAGCCACCCAGCAAGCACACATGGAGCATGCAGGTAACATGGCATATCTGTAGACTACTGTTATCTGTATTGGTAGATCATGCATATGTGAGATGTGGAGTGTGTAGTTAGAAGATGTGAAGCCTGTTGTTGTGCAATACTGATCATTTGGAGCATAATCTGTAGGCCTGTGAATGTAAACTGTTGTTCTACTGTAAGATTGCAAACACACAGTAGCAATGCCACAGTTGTGGCCACTGACAAACTGTCTCATCTCTATGTAGGTCCCTCTGGGGTGACATCAAGGCAGTGGACAGATGCTAGTGAGTGTGTTCTACATTTATTATTGTAAATAAAAAGTGCATGTCATAGTTAAGGTGTAGGCCATGTACACATGTAACACATCTACCCATAATGCATGCTGTTCATGTTTGGTGTAAGACCACGCACATCTCACTAATGTGATTAGCTGCCTCAAACACAAGCAATACCCAGACCATCTCAAACATATGTGGCTACACTGTAGTGACCATTGGATAGACAAAGCTGATACTCAACATGCACATAACATACACAACTATGTCATACACAGAGTATTTTAACATGCTACACTTAAAGGATTCACAAATCCTCTGTAAAGACACACTCCAGTATCCAAAATCTCATCCACACATTACACATAATATACCTGAGGGGTAGAGGCCTATCATGGGGCATTTAAACACTCTGCAACACACTGCATATTCATGTCAGGGAATGCTCCTTATTGGCCTCCTTACAAACCCATGTAACAACTGGTTGTGAAATGGTGAATGTAGCCAAGGTAGTACAGTTCTGGTACAGCATGATTAGTGCTGGTTTGGGAAACATTTGTAGCATTGAGTGACCACATGATGCTTCATGATGATGGTCTATGGTACTATATCCCATCCAGTTATTGTAACCACAGTACTACACATCGCTTTCATTGCTATACACCTCAATGTTGTGTGTGTGCAAACATATGCACCTCTAAACAATATGCATACCAATCACCATTTGCACAACTGACACATATATGTCTTGTGATGCTATTGAGTGGCTAGGTCATATGACACACATTGAGTATGTGTGATGTTTAAATATGCAGTTGTGTTTTAGCATGCCATGTCATGGATGACACTGGCATGTCCACAATATGATGTACACTCACCATAACTACTATACATTAGATATGTGGACGAATGGTATTCCATCAATTATACATGCACCATTGATGATGTTGTGTGAATACTCATCATGCATTTGCAAAAACTGTGTCCACAATTATTTGCTAAAGACACAGAGGCTGTAATCAGCATTGGATACCTATATGACACACAGATACACATCCAGCCATGGTATGTAGACCTGTGAGTTATGGTGCACAGTACATTACAGAGTTTTGAATACTTGCACAGCAATGTTGTGTCCATGTATGCATTGTGTTCCAGGGGAAGGCCAATCACCTAATAACAAAACACATGCATCAAAGCCATGTATACTGTTAGTAACAAGGACTGTCTACACTTGCACTGCATTCTGTTGAGCAACACATGTCCTGCATGCTGACATGTATGATATGACTGTTTTGCTTGTGATACTGTACCCCACCATCACCTGCTATTGTGTATGTTCTGAGATTGCTGGTGCTGTGTGTGTCTGCTTTAGGGAGGAGTGTATTTGTGTGTGTGCATGTGTGCATGTGCATGTGTGCATGTGTGTATGTGCATGTGTGCATGTGGTCTGACATCATGTTCAGGTCTTAAAGTGTGTTTCCTGTTTTCCTCTCACAGGTGCTGAGGTGGGGCTGATTCAGTACAGTAGGGAACCTGATGTCACTGAAACAGACAGTGATCATGAGGATAGGTGTGTTGAGGCACAGCAGGTTTGCCAGGGTCTGTTGTTGGGCCACCAATTGACAGTACACAAGTCTCCACCCCATCCATGCACACAGTCATACTGCCTGTACATCCATCATCACCATTGCCCTTAGCTGCATGTACGTGCATACTGGACACATGGGCAGGTTGGCATGCCCTGTATTGGCCAGTGTTAACACTCCATAGTTTCTATTGGTGGCCAGTATGCATTGTACTACACACATTTTGGAACTTGAGAACGCATGTGTGTGTATGACACAGGTTGACTCTGTGCTGTGGGTGATGCTGTTGTTACTATCTGTCATTGGTTTACATTACTAAGGTTAACACTATCCCAGCTGCATAATCCTGTATTAATGCACACTGTTCACCTACAGGGTTGCATGGACTGTGCTATCACAAACACAAGAAATTCTCACTTATACAGTAAAAGTGCATTAGTCTCATGGACCCCTGCCATAAACTAAATATATAATAGAAGGTGTGATGTTATACCAAAAAAGAGTTACATACCAAGAAGGGATAACCTCTCTGGTCAGTATCATTGGGAAAATTCAATCCCTCAATAAACATACAAGGCAAGCTTCAAAATACAAAATAGCAATGATTCCAAAGACAACACTAAAGCTTTCTTTACTGTTGTTCATAATCTACAAGGGAAATCTCAGATTGGGTCACAGTTAATATAAATGGTCACAAAGTACACTTATCTACTGACATTACCAATTCCTTGTCAGACAGTTTGAATGTGGATTTCACCACCCTGTCGCTATACAAGGACCACATTTCCAGACCTGCAGAATGTAATACCTGATGATTCACAGACACTCTAGTTAAAATATCTCTTTAACAAGGTCCACACCACAGTGGCAATGGTACTGGACAGTGTCCCTGGCTGTTTCATACACAAGCTGACATATGAAGTCACCACTCACCTAAACGCTCTGTCCAGATGGAGCCTCTATACAGGTTACATACATGTGGAATGATATACGGTAATGGTGTTCACAGTCCACAAGGGTTGAGCTAGAACATCTTCTTCTCCTTTCGGATGCTCCCATTAGGGGTCGCCACAGTACATTATCTGTTTCCATGTCTTCCTGCCCTCTGCATCTTGTGCTGTTACACCATCCACCTGCATGTCCTCTCTCACCACAGACATAAACCTCATCTTAGGCATTCCTCTTTTCCTGTTACCTGGCGGCTTCATCCTTAGCATCTATTTCACAATATACTCTGCATCCATCCTCAGCACATGTACAAACCAACTTAATCCTGCCTATCTGGCATGGTCTACTAACCTTCAAACCTGGCCTGACCCTCTAACATACTTATTCTTAAACCTGTCCACCCTCGTCACACCCAGTACAAATGTTAACATAAATTAATTAAGGGTAGAACTACAATAGGTCCTGGAAGCTCTTACCCTATAAGCCTGACCAATGTTATCTGGAAGGCTATGGAGCACAGCATTATGGAACTCATTAACAGAGACATTATGAACCTGCAAACACTGCACCATACCCACTTAGGTTCTCTAAAGGCCAGATCATGGCTTTTACACCTAGTAGACTTCAGGCCAGTCAACAAGGTTATAGGTGAGGGAGGGGAGGTCAACACAGCCAAGCTATAGCTCACCAGCAAATCATACCCATCCTACATACTGGTATCAGACATAACCTCAACAGACTGACCATAAACGATTGTTAGATGATGGCTTGACAACTGACGCACAGATGTAGGACACACAGTAACATTTGCAGCCTCCATGTACTATTCTATGCCAGTAACAAGTGGTATTCACCTGTACTCAGTCCTGGGACCACTCCTTTTTGGCATATAGCTTTCTTAGGTACAAGCAAACACAGTAGGGATATGTCTGCCCATGTTTGATGAAAATGCATACTGTGGGCTATACTTTATTCTCCAAATGACACACACATCCTCCAAAAGGGTATCATACAGATAGATACCTGGTGTCAAACTCATGCTGTAAAGCTATAAGCCTAAGAAAGCATAGTTATCCACTTTTAGAAAGCAAAGTATCCCCAGAGTACCACATAGGTAGTAGCCCCCAAAATGTGGAACAGGTACAAATGTATACATAGAGCCATGTGTTAAATCATCTCTCCTTTGATAATCACATTACCAAAGGGTTTTGGAAATCCCTCTGTGGAGCACATAAGCAATAAAGGGTTTGCATGCAGATCCACAGAGGTTGTTGCACACCTACAATGATTAGTCATCTTTGCCAGACTTTGCTTGCTTTGGAACAGGTTTCAAATATACCTCAAGCATAAACCCTCACTCACACTCTTCAATAGAAACCATGATGAGTGGATGTGAAATGGAAGCCATAGCCCAGGGATCACTGCAGTGGCTAAGCTTCTCACAAGCATACAGAAATGACCTAAGGTCTGGAAAGCGCCAGCACACTCTGGCTAAGATAACATATGCGTTCATGGAGAAAGCAGAGTACCCACCTATGAAATACTTGAGGTCACATGTATGTATATGGATTTGCCCCACAGCTACCTTACATTTATAATGCACATACAGTTACCATTGTGATATGTCATACACTATAAAAATCAAAACCCACTCCGCATTGGCCAACGGTGTCACACACCTGGAGCACAGACACACACACACAGTCAGCAAGTGCGAGATTCAAACTCTTTCTTAACTACATTATGACACTACAGCAGTATGCATTTACACGATGCACTATACAAACTACTGGGATTTCATCTTTCCACAGGTATATTTGTAGGATGGTGACATCATCGGACTTGACAAAAATGAGTATACCACTTTTAAGGTGTTTGAGTAGTCTCCAAAAAGGTTGCTCCTCCCCAGGGAGACACACACACACACACACACACACACACACACACACACACACACACACACACACACACACACACACACACACACACACACACACATAGTTGGCAAGTGCAGTGTTCTTAATCCAAACTAAGTACATCTTTACACTTCAGCAAGCAATATGGAGTTACAGGGTGCAATACAGACATAACTTGCTGACAGTTTGCACAAAGGTTTTTTTCACATTTGCTAACCTCAGCAGGCTTATCATACTAGATGTATTGTGAGCGTATTGTATGCATAGGCCATTACCATATCATATATGGGTTGATGCACCACATGCTGGCACACACAGGGTCAAACCTTGAGTAGCATTTTACCTTCACCTACATGATATTGCAATATAACAGAAATATGATAAACTTCAACAATTGGCTGAGCGTCTGGTGTCATTCAAAGGGGATCCAGTCTCTTTCTGCCTGTGATGACATGATAGACAAGCCTTGTTGCTTCACTACAGATGGTTTGCACCTGTCGCCCCTATGCTTCTGAATACTGGCCAAGGCTCGTGCTGTCCCCATATTATCTTTTTTAGGCAAGGCTCAAAGGTTCATAGGTTTATAGGTAGGTACTAGTCTATCGGCTCTGGGGCCTATACAAGGCCAGCCAAAAAGGTACCCTGGCTTTTGCCACCCAAGAAATTTATTTTCCTGTGCCACTGTCGTGCAGAGACACATAAGTGATTCCCCAGGGTGAATTTCCCATTTTCCATCCAATAATCAAGATTTTCCTTGAAAAGTGCTAATGAGGAGCTATGTTTGATATAGATAGGTAGTTTCTTCTGGAGTATGTGTAGTCTGTGGGACAGAAATCTATCCCTCCGGCATGTTCTGTTTATTGTGGTGACAAGGTTTAGGTCCCTAGAGTGTGTAGGTTCATAGGTTCATAGGTAGGTACTAGGCTATCTGCCCAAGGGCATTTATAAGCCTAGCCAGAATGTGTTCGCTTTCGCCTCCCTTTTAAATTTGTTTCCTGGGCCTCTGTCTAGCAGGGTCATTGAAGTGATCCCAGGGGTAAATTTAAAATTTCCCATCCACTCATTAAGATTCCTCTTGAAGAGAGTCTGCAAGGGGCTCTGCCTAATATCAACTGGGATTCTATTCCAGAATGAGGGAAGTCTCTGGGACAGGAATCTATCCCTCCAGTACGTCCTGTTTATTGCTTTGCTGAGGTTTAATTCACTGGAGCGTGTGGCTCTAAGAGATTTGTTTTTCTTGAGGTGGAGCATGTCCGTTAATTCCAGGTTGGACATGGCCTTATATACCAGGCATAGATCACCTCTGAGCAAAGAGTAAGCAACTGAGTAGAGCTGGAGGTTCTTTAGTCGAGCTGCATAGGGCATCTCTTTGAGGCCCATGATCCTCTTGGTGAAGTACTTCTGTGGTCTTGCCAGCTGTTGCACGTGCCAATTGAGGTACATACCAAATGGGGCATTGTACTTTATTATGGGCCTAATGAGTGATGAGTAGAGGGGCACAATGACCTCTCTTGATCTAGAGGTGAACCCTTTCGTGATTAGGTGGGCTACATAGAAGGAATATCTAACCACTTTGCCAATGTGATTATCAAAGGAGAGGTTACTATCTACCTGGGCCCCCAGGTCCCTAATTACATTTTCCGTACCTAGTGGATTACCACCTTTGTGGTAATTCGTGGGCACTTTGTTTTTTCCAAAGGGGATGACTATGCATTTTTTGGCATTCAGCTTGAGGCCATGGTTTTGACACCAGGTATCTGTCTCAGTAAGACCCTTCTGGAGGATGTCTGTGTCAGCCAGAGAGTCGATTATGGCCCCCAGTTTACAGTCATCTGGGAACTTGGTCAGCCATAGTCCTCCTGTGCTTGCCTGTACCGCATAGAAGTATATACTGAACAGCATGGGTCCCAGGACCGAGACCTGTGGGATGCCACTTGAAACTGGTTTAGAGTCGGACATGGCACCTGCAACTCTGACCATGTGTGTTCTATCCATGAGCCAGTTGGCCACCCATCTCATGAAATAGGGGTTAATGTTCAAGCTGGTAAGCTTGTCTATGATGCCAGTGTGGGGAATGGTGTCAAAGGCCTTAGTGAGGTCCAGGTAGGCTGTGTGGACTACCTTCCCTTCATCTATGGTCTTGGTAACTGTTTCAAAGAAGTCAACTAGGTTTAGGAGGCAGGATCTGCCTTTAACAAAGCCAAATTAGGTAGGTCCAGTATCTGGAGGTTCCCAATGTCTCTGTTTATGAATTCCATGATAATTTGCTCCATAGCTTTGCAGACCAGGCTGGTCAGGCTTATAGGGCGATAGTTCCCAGGTTCTGTTGTGGCACCACCTTTGTGGAGCAGGATGACTGTTGCTGTATGCCATTCTTTGGGTACATAGCTTATGGTAAGATTTAGTCTGAACAGTGAATGTAGGTAAGGGCTTAGTTCCTTTCGGACCTCGTGTAAGACGTAGCCTGGGACACCATCCAGTCCCATTGATGCTGTGTTCTTAGCTTTGGAGAGGGCTGTTTTTACCTGCATGTCCATAAAGTCTCGGGCTTTGCATTCTTCTGGGATGGACATGGGCCCTTTTGGGGGTGAGGGGGGTTGAAGTTTGCACTGAACTTGTCCACCAGGATGTTGGCAATGTCAGTTGGTTCAGTTGTAATTTTTGCCATTTTGCAGTAGCTGAAAGCATATCTGAGAATTACCACCTAAATGTTTGATATAGCTAAATAAGGCTTTGTGGTTATCTTTATATTACTTGGCAATTTTTCTTTAGAAACTGGACTTGGATTATTTTATGAGCGATTGTAGTGTCTTGCTAAAAATGATCAGTGATGCCTTTCCTTTTTGGAATTTTGCTCTATCATGTGTTAGTTCCTCCTTCTGTTGTATAGCTTATTTATGGGCAAGGACCACCAGATTGGTTTCTTCTTTTTGGAGGAGTGAGTCTTGGTTTTAATTGGGATGGCTCGACCCATGCATCCCTCTAAATGCTCATAGAATGCACTTGTAAAGGATTCTGTAGATTGGATAGCATTATCCTGTAGCAAGGGGGCTTTGAAACTTTCCACATTCGTCTTGAGAAGTGTGAAGTTGGCTTTTGAAAAGTTTTTCACAGTGGTTTTGTTGACTGGGGGGGGGGGGTCGGGATGTGGATGTCCAGTGTGATTACTTCATGCTCTGATATTACCAGTGAGGGGTTTAACTCTGGTGTGGAACACTGATCCCCCATGTTGGTGATGATCAGGTCCAGTATGTTGTCACCTCTAGTGGGCATGGTGACCAGCTGTTCCAGGCTGTTTGAGTTTATAAACTCTAGGAAGCATTGGGCAAAGGACTTTGTACTCGAGTAATTCTCCCAGTCAATGTTTGGGTAGTTGAAATCTCCTGATATAATGGTGTTTGGTAGGACCTTTATATTTCCCAGTGTTCTCAGGAATACTGAGTGAGGGTCCTGAGGCAAGTTATGTTATCTGTAGCAGGCTACAATCTGATAAGCAGCTTTGCCCAATGTTAGTTGCACTTGCATGGTCTCCAAGGCCTCGTGCTGTGCCACTAACCTGGAGATGTGGGTATCCTTTATGAAAATGGATACACCCCCTCCTTTTGTATTTCAGTCAGGGTTTTGGGGCTGACGCTCAGAGGGATTGGGATTTCTTTAAGTGGAGCATGCCCAACAACTCTGTGTTTGACATAGCTTTGTATGTTAGGCAGAGATCACCTCTGAGTAGATGATATGTGACAGAGTAAAGCTGTAGTGTTTTGAGATGGTCTGTGTATGGCATGTATTTCAGGCCACTAATCCTCTTTTTGGGGTATTTCTGCAGGCTTTCCAGTTGTTGTAGATGTCTTGTGAGGTATATAACAAAAGGGGCATTGTACTCTATAATGGATCTAATGAGTGATGAGTAGAGGAAAACAATGACCTCTTTTATTCTGCATGAGACACCTTTTGTGATGAGGTGTGCCATGTAGAAGGATTTCCTGACTACTGTGGCAATGTGATTATCAAAGGAGAGTCTACTGTCCACCTGTGTCCCAAGGTCTCTTATCACACTTTCGGTGTTAAGTATACTACCACCTATGTTGTAGTTCATAGGTACAGTGTTTTTACCAAAGGGGATGACAATCCACTTTTTCGCATTGAGCTTGAGCCCATGGCTTTGACACCAGGCATCTGTCTCAGTGAGGCCCTTTTGTAGGATGTCCACATCGTTAGTAGTCTCGATTATGGCTCCTAGTTTGCAGTCATCTGGGAACTTCATTAGCCAGAGACCTTCCATGTTAACCTGTACTTCAGGGAAGTAGATACCAAACAGTACAGGACCCAGGACTGAACCCTGTGGTACTCCACTTGTCACTTGTCCAAAGTCAGAGTTGGAGTCTGCTACTTTCACAGTGTGGGTTGTGTCAGTGAGCCAGTTTGCAACCCATCTTGTGACATAGGTATTTATACCTAGTTTAGTGGGTTTTTCCATAATTCCAGAGTGGGGAATAGTATTGAAAGCCGTGGCAAGATCTAGATAGGCTGTGTGAACCACCTTTCCCTTGTCTACGGCTTTGGTGACTGCTTCAAAGAAGTCTATCAGGTTTAGGAGACATGATCTGCCTTTTACAAACCCAAAATGGTTGTGCTCCAGAGTTTGGAGATTACCAGTGTCTAAGTTCCATGATGGTACATTCCATGGCCTTGCAGACCAGGCTCATCAGGCTAATGCGGCGCTAGTTCCCGGGGTCCATGGTGGCTCCCCCCTTATGTAATGGGATAACCGTCACTGTGCGCCATTCAGCAGGCACAAAGCCTGAGGTAAGGTTATGATTGAACATGGTACGTAGCTGTGGTGCCAGTTCGTTCTGTAGTTCATGTAGAATGCAGCCTGGGATGTAATCTGGTCCCATGGATGCTGTATTCCTGGCTTTGGAGAGTGTTTTTTACCTGTGCAGCCATGATGACAGCAACTTTGCATTCTTCCGGTATAGAGATGTGCTCTTTCATGGGTGAGATGGGGGTAAAGTTAGCACTGATCCTATCTGCCAGGCTGTTGGCAATATCAGTTAAGTCTGTATATTTAGTGCCATTGTGCTGTAACTCAGAGCAAATCTGAGTGTTGCCTTTGAGATTCTTGACATAGCTATAGAATGATTTTTGGTTGTCTTTAGAATCAGTGTCGGCTTTGTTTTCATAAGTAGCTTTGGATGATTTTATCAGAGATCACAGCTTCTTCC